>NC_045965.1:56811764-56931764 GCF_010909765.2 Amblyraja radiata | reverse complement strand
TAAAGGGACTGTCCCACTGCGGCGACCTAATCTGCGAGTTTAGACGAGTTTGCCCTCGACTCAAACTCGCAGCATGGTCGACACGTGGTCCTATGAGGTCACTGGAACTCACGCGGTTTCAACGCTGACGGTCGATCCAGCTCAAGGTTTTCCAGCCGAGTGCTTGAAGGTCGAAGACTCTCTTCTTAACTCGTGGATTAGGTCGCCGCAGTGGGACAGCCCCTTAACAGAACCAATGATGGTTAATTTTAGATGGTTTAGCAACATTTAGTAGGAAAGATTTAAAGTATGCAGTAACATTTTGATATCCTCCTAACTGATTGTTCGGCAGTCCCTTTGGTTCAACACCTGCCTCACCGGATGCTGTAGCCCAGGCTTCCTTCAGCAAACCAAGGCCCAAGTTTCCCATGCTCCATTGGAACTTAAGCATTCACTGGAAAACATTTATTTTACCACTCTTGATCATCTTACAAAAAAGGAATGAGAACTCTGGAGTATTGATGAGAATAACATTCAGTAGTTCAGAAAATCTTACCTTTCTGGCACCTCTGGCATTGTATTTTTATTGTATAGGTTAAAAGTCTATACCTGAAGTTGGGTTACTAGTCACTCATGATCTCATTGAATGATGGAATAAGGTCGAGGGGCTGAATAGTCAATTCCTGTTCCTCCTATGTGCACCACTCTTGGAGCGAGTTCTCTTAATTCTCATGGGGGGCAGTGGATCATTTGCATTACTTGTTTCCTGTAGAATCCTTTGCTATGGACCTTTGGGTACTGTTAATGGGATATTTGTTTGAGTTGCAAAACGGCTTAGAGCTAATGTACAGGTAGTAAGTTCGTGATTGACAGACTTGTGTATAATATGGCAGTTAATGTCTTAATGGCTTCTTTCCTACCTCCGTACTTGAATTATATACATTGTATGGAATTACTTGCAAAAAAAAAAATCTGAGATAAGAAAATCAAGCTATTGAATATATGTTGAAATTGTATGAAATAACAATTGCAGTTCTTGAAAAAGATTTACTATTCTTTCATTTGTAAAATGTCTGTTTTGCTGGTCTGCTGTGCTGCTCCTACTGTGGCGAGCCATCAGCCTGATCCATTGCAATCCATGATCAGTGGCTCTGTGATGCAACTGTTTGCTGGCTACTTCAGAAGATAGTCAACATTCAAGCGTATTGCTTTGAGACAGGAGTTACATTTAGCCAGGGAACAATGGTGGATTTTTTTCTTAAATAAATGTGTGAGCTTGGTCGGTTTTACTGTTGGGTTGCAGTTTCAGATCACCATCACTTGAAACAATATTTTGGTTCCAGGTTTAATTGAATTTAAATTCCCCAGCTGCTGTGGTGGATTTGAGTTTCTCCAAATCGTTAATCTGGGCCTTTTTGATGACTTTTGATGATTTGACAAAAAATGTCATCCATGCCATCGTCATTCATGCCACTTTCTGTATAGGGAACTTATGCACAGGGAACTAACTGCAGAGTAAGTGCAATCAGTATTACCTGTGCCTTAAGGGATCAACGCAATATCCGTGAATTTGTATTTCTGAATATAATTGTAACCAATTTTCCAGAAGTACTTGTTATTCCAACAATGGAACTTTTCCTTTTTTCAGACTACCTATTGTGACCCTCTTTGAAGGTGCTGAATGTGAGACGAGCTTTGTGTTATGAATATGTCTAATGGGAATTAAATTGAGACTACCTGTGTCTGTTGAGCTCATATGACTGCCATGGAAAAAATAGATAGAATCATGAACATCTGTTTATGTTGAATTCACTGTTTGTGCGAGTTTTAAAACCAAGCTGGCATAGATGACGCTTCAGTTTGCAGTTCCGTATATCACACGGATCATTTGAAATCTAAGACTTGTTTTTTACATTATGTTGAAAGCTTTTAGAAGAAATGTGAATTTTTATCGAAATTATGGATTTGTTTTCTTGATCTTGGCTGCTGATTGCAGCAAGTTCTGTAGACAAGATATGCAAAAGCTTGGCAGCTAGCAAAGGAAAGACTATTGAACTAAATGTCATTTATTTCAATGCAAGAGGCCTGACGGGTAAGACGGATGGACTCTGGGTGTGGGTAGGTACATGAAACTGTGGTGTTATAGCCATTACAGAAACCTGGCTAAAGGAGGAACAGGACAAGCAGCTTAATGTGTAGGAAGGAACTGCAGATGCTGGTTAACATCGAAGATTGACACTAAATGCTGGAGTAACTCAGCGGGTCAGGCAGCATCTTGAGAAAAGGAATAAGTGACATTTCGGGACTCTTTTTCAGATTCAGAGTCTGAAGAAGGGTTTCGACCGAAAACGTCACCTATTCCTTTTCTCCAGAAATGCTACCTGACCCGCTGAGTTACTCACCGCTTAATGTTCCAGGATCCATACGCTGCAGGCAAGATGGAGGTGGGGGCAAGAGAAGAAGGGAAGTTGCTTTAATAATTAAGGAGAACATCACGGCAGCAATCTGAGCATTATTGAGGGGGTGTTCAGCAAGGCAATATGGGTAGAACTTGGAAATAAAAGACGGGATGTCATCTTATAGACCCCTACACAGTCAATGGAACTTAGAAGAACAAATATGCTGGCAGTTTGTGCCAAGACTAATAGGGTTGTTATAGTAGAGAATTTTAACTGTTCTAATGTAGACTGGGACTGCCATAGTGCCAATGGCTTAGATGGGTGGAATTTGTCAAGTGCTTTCAGGAACATTTCCTCAGGCAATATATAGAACTCCCTTCAAGGGAGAGGTCAAAGCTTGATCTATTCTTAGGAAATAGGGCAGGGCGAGTGATTGAGTTGGCGAGTGCTTTGGGACCAATGACCACAGTTCTATTGGCTTGAAAATTATTGCGGACCAGCCTCGTCCTTATTCATGTTCAAGTTCTAAATTGGGGCAAGGCTAACTTTGGTATTAGTCAGGAATTTGCAACAGTTGAATAGGGTATTTAAAATCGTGATAGTGGGAGTTCAAGGTATGCATGTTTCTGTTGGACCAAACGGCAAGGCAGACTGGAGCAAAGAACCCTGAATGATGAGAGAAATTGAAGTTCTGGTCTGAAAAAAATAAGGCATGGGTCAGCACTAGGACCAAGTATATCACAGGAGTAGTATAGAGGATTGAGAACATACTTCAAGGCCAAAAAGTATTCAAGGCCAATAAATCAAGGCCAAAATGGGACCGTGAGATAGCTCTGGCAGATTAAATTGTTGAAAATCCAAAGATGTTAACATAGAAACATAGAAAGTAGGTGCAGGAGGAGGCCATTCGCCCCTTCGAGCCAGCACTGCCATTCATTGCGATCGTGGCAGATCGTCCCCAATCAATAACCCGTGCCTGCCTTCTCCCCATATCCCTTGATTCCACTAGCCCCTAGAGCTCTATCTAACTCACGCACCCATAGTCAGGATCAAACCCGGTCTTTAGCGTTGCAAGCGCTAAGGCAGCAAGTAAGTACTTTAGGGGAAAAGAGAGAGAATAGTGTTCCTCAGAAATCAAAGTGGTCATCTTTGTGTGGAGTTGAGGGAGATCAATATTTTTCCTACTTTTAAGTGGAGAAAGACATGGAGGTAAGTGAGATTGGGAAAGTTAGTGGTGATAATCCATATTACAGTAGGGGAGGTGCTGGATGTCCTAAAATGTATAAAGGCCAGATAAATCCACAGATATATGAATTATCATTAGCCATGGGTAAGATGCTAGCTGAGATGGGACATCTTGGTTGGCATGGACGAGTTGGGCCAAAGGGCCTGTTTCCGTGCTGGTGACTTCAAAGGTACTTTTTAAAATAATTACTCTTTGCCCACAAAACGAAAAAAAGTTGAAGTACAACCACTGAAACTGAAAAATGTATGTTTTAACAGATGGCGAAGCTCCATCCTTACCACTTAGTTGTTTTGCTGGTTGTGGTCGAGTTGTCAGATTGGTTATTCTGAGTCCAGTTTGAAAAGGAGTTCCTACATTTCTTTAGCTGTTTAAAAGGTCACCAGTACCTCTTAAAATGTTCTGCCTGTAAATTTGTGGTGTCAGTTCATTTTTATACAAACATGGTAGGAAATTCTGCACAACCAACTCTCACAAATACCACATGATGCGTTGGATTATAATTGTATTGGTCAAGAAATTTGATGAACTCCCTACTTTCCTTGTATGTCACTTTGGGATATTGTGTCCAGCTACACAACTGATGAGATGCTGTCAATGTAGATTATGTCATTTGAACTGGTGTCATTATGACTTTTGAAGCGTCTCATGTCTCAGATAAAAATGGTTTTAAGCAATTCCTTTCACTTTTATGGAATTGTGCAGCATTTTCTATTTCAGTCCTATTGTGTCCCTGTTACTGATAACTGTATCAATGTTACATCCTGTCCTCTGCCTGAACATAAAAATCATCATCACATTTGTTTCCAGTTGCAATCTGGCACTTGCTTTCCGCATGGTGCATGTGACTTTTCCACTCCCATCCCTCTTTTTCCTCAACATATTTTACCCAGGTAAGGAATGTGCTAACAGCCAATATCTACCATAAGCCCGCAGCTACATTGGATACACTTCCTCCTACCCTGATTCCTGTAGGAATTCATTCCATTCTCCCAGTTTCTGTATCTCCAATGTACAAGTTCTGTTGCGCCTTTCACAGTGCTGCCTCAAATGTGTCTTCCTGTTTTTGCAGATATTATTTTCTCTCTACGTCATTGAACTTTTGACTTTTCAATTTCCAGCACTTCTATTTCTATCCCTTGTTTCTGGGTTTCCATCCAACTGATTTTCATATTGACAAGATTATGTCATGTGGTGGTATCACACTGTCCCTTCCTCTTTCACAAACTGATTTGGTCTTTCCCATTGGAACATTCTGCTTGACCCTCATTTCCACCGGTACCACTTCCCTTTCCATAACACTGTTGCATGCAACCACAGAAGATTATACAGATGGACACCATTCCACCTACACAGTCCATACTAGTTCCCGGCAGAACAATCTCATCGGTGCCATTCCTCCTCTTTTGCAAGTTATTCTCTCCCACAGGCTTATTAACACCTCATTTGCTACTTCAGAGGCCATTTGCAGCAGCCAGTTTACCTACCACCAGCACGGCAATTGGTGGTAGGTGGTAGGTAATCATTTTGCTCCCCACCATGCAGGACCGTATCGAAGGCCTTGCTACACGTTTATCAGCCTGCCCGCCAATCCTTCTCTTCAAAAACAAAACTCTCGACAGATTTATGTGGAGAGATTTACCATGCAGAAATCGTGCTGATTATCCCTAACCAATCCTCATCGATCCAAATATTGCCCCTCAGAATCCCCTCCAATAACTTGCCCTCCATTGATGTTCCGCTCAACGGCCCATAGTTCCCTGGTTCGATGTTGCTGCTCTTGAATAACAGCACAAGCAGCCACCCTCCCGTCTTCCCAGACTTCATCTTTGGCTAAAGATGTTGCAAATCCTGACTGGATAGTCCAGATGAAGTCCTAACTCGAAATATCAACTGCCTATTTCCCTGCAGAGATGCTGCCTGACCTGCTGAGTTCCTCCAGTAGATTCCAGCATCTGCAGACTTTTCTGTCTGAAATACCTGATATGTTGAAATACCTCCAATTATTTAGTAAGGAATATAATAAATGGGAACATGAGTTTTGCCACTGATGTGATTCAAACGCTGCCCTTGTTTCAACTCTGTGACTGTCACTTTACTTAAAGTTTGCACTGATTTAATTTGCAGAAGGATTTATTGATTACTCAGCTCTTACTGTTGTTTATTAAGTATAATGCATCCTGCTTTCTCAGCTGCTATCAGCATAATTCCTGCAAACTGAGGATCATACATGTGACCGTAAACTATTATTCAGTTGCAAATTGCAGTGTGTTTAATGGAAGTTTTGATTGGAGGTGCTAGTTTTTAGACTGTTAAAATTTGTGGTAGAAGCCAGCCGATGTTGTCAAGGCTGGAGGTAACAAGATCTTGGGAGGGTTTCATCAATGGTGGATGGTGTTTTGGAAATGGAATTGCATGGCTTTGTGATGAACTGGTATGGGGTTCAGAAGCTGGTGCAGGATGCCAAAGAGTGGTGTAGGAAGGAACTGCAGGTGCTGGATTACACCAAAGGTAGATACAAAGTGCTGGAGTAACAGTGGGACAGGCAACATCCGGAGAGAAGGAATGGGTGACGTTTCGGGTCGAGATCCTTCTTCAGACTGAGGGTCGGGAGAGTGAAACTAGAGATATGGAAGGGTACAAAGAGCATGTAAGGTGTGAAAAGGACAGATCAAAGCAGACTATGATCAAGGGAATGTACAATGGTTCATTGTTGGTTGAGGGGAAGGTGACAACGTGGCATACAAACAGTAAAATTCATCAGGACAGTGAAACTAGTCGGACTTGGTTCAACTTGGGGCGGAGGGGTTGGTAGGACGGGAAATGCAATTGACTTGGGCGAGGGGCAAGTATTTACAGTGGATCTTTTTCAGATGGTGCATAGGTGGTAGAGAGAATGTAGGTGACATGCTAATCAAGCAGATAAAGAAATCCGAATGATGCAGGGCTGTTTTTTTTTGTTGTTGAAGCAGGTTATAATGAAAAGTTAACTCTTTCTCCTCAAATGCTGCTTGACCTGCTGTGTATTTCTAGCATTTCTCTTTCATTAGTGATTTCCTTTGACTTAAGAGCAAACTGTGAACATCTCCATGCTTGGCTTTAGACATGGAAGAATACTATTTTACTGGAGACATACACACTGAGAATTGACTGCATATTGTGGAAGAGTAATAAAATATGTCTGCAATTTCCAGGCATCCTGGATAGCTGTTAGAAACAACAATGTTTCTGTGGAGTAAAAAAAATGAAAATACAGGAAACATTGAGCTGGCCAAGCTTTCTCTGAAACTCTTGAAAAAGGTTTATTTTCTTACTTTTCCAGTTCTGATGAAACATCTTCATCTGATAATTAACTTTCCCTCTCATCTCTTGGATTCTGCTTAACTTGTTGAGCACTGAACAGCATTTTCTTTTGTTTCAAAGTGCCTGTGGCGAAGTCCTTGTTCTACAATAACTCTTGTTAAAACATAAGATAGACACAAAAAGCTGGAGTAACAGTGGGACAGGCAGCATCTCTGGAGAGAAGGGATGGATGATGTGCAGAAGGGATGGATGGTGCAGAATATTTAACAGAAACGGAGAGATAGAAATGTCCAACCTCTGCCTGACTTTGCCCTCCTTCTACATCCAATGGATTGGGTGATGGTAGTTTTCAATACTTACTGCCAGGATGGACTTCAACCTCTTTGAACCAACCTACAGATTAAAATGAGCTGGAAGTTTCTTACAGACCCGTAAATATCTTTTTTTTTTTAAATGGGTGATGTTTTGGGTTGAGACCCTTGTTAAAACATGTTAAACCATGTTTTTTAAATATAAGTTTATACTGCCGAGTGATTACATTCATTTTTTTTATTTGGATGCTTGTTTGGTATTTGCTGTAAATATTTGTGCAATGATTTAAAGCATTTTAAAAGCATCATTGCATCTTTTGGTGGGTGATGTCCATAGAGGTGACCTCTGGTTCCCAAATATCAGCACAGGGGCCTCCTCATAGACTCCACAAAATGTGGGCGAAAGCATGAACCATTCCACTCCTGTAAACTCAGTATAATTTTTCATATTAAATGAGCTGAAGCAAAGGAAAGCTTCCAAAAGCATGTTAATATTCCTGCAGTGCTCAATGGCCATTAGAAGCAAGGTATGGTTTTTGTACTCTTCCCATGTGCGTTAAAAAAAAGAAATATGGTAATTACAAACTGGGAATGTTAATTGATGTTCAGACCATTTAAGCTTTTTTCCTTTTAACACTGTCCATACTAACTGGAGTTTAGAAGGATGAGGGGGTTTCTCATTGAAAGTTACCAAGTAATGAAAGGGCCTGGATAGAGTGGATGTGGAGAGGAGTGTTCAAAAGGGAACTGCAGATGCTGGAATATCGAAGGTACACAAAATTGCTGGAGGAACTCAGCGGGTGCAGCAGCATCTATGGAGCGAAGGAAATAGGCGACGTTTCGGGCCGAAACCCTTCTTCAGACTCGTGGAGAGGATATTTCCATTAATGGGAATGTCTCGGACCAGAGGGCACAGCCTTTGAATAAAAGGACGCACCTTTTAAAAGGAGGTGAGGAGGAATTTCTTTAGTCAGAGGGTGGTGAATACTGTGGAAATCTTTGCCACAGACGGTTGTGGTGGCCAAATCATTGGGTATTTTTAAACCAGAGATTAACAGATTCTTGATTAGTAAGGTTGTCGAGGGTTATGGGGAGAAGGCTGGAGAATGGGGTTGAGAGGGAAAGATAAATCAGCCATGATTGAATGGTGGAGTAGACTCAACGGCCAATGGCCTCCTAAGACCTATGAACATACTTTTTATAAATAATCTGTGTTGACATCTGTTCATCAAAGTTTTAATATTCTTTTTTGAGACTGCTGATGTGGGGTGTCTGGAGTATGCACCATACCTTCTATAAATCATGATCAACTTTCATGGCTGATTCTCTTGATATGGAGCAAAACCCATCTGCTGGAGGAATACAACGGACTAAGCAGAATTGGTGGAGGGAAGTGAACAGATGACCTTCTTCAGCCTTAATAGTCTGTCTACTTCCCTCCACAGCCATCTGGCCTGCCGGGTTCTTCCAGCATTTTTTTGTTTTTTTGTTCATGATTCCAGAGTCTGCTGTCTCTTGGCTATTCATATGTAACAAAATACAACGATTTTGCTGTTGCTGAAAGTACCAGATTTATTTTGTACACTTTTTTTAATATCAGTATATTAGATGCATATCACTTTGAAATATCTAATAATGCTTCATCTTCATTATTATGGAATGAGTGTCACATGTATCATAGTCCAGTATACAATATGATTATTGATGCATTGCACAAACAAGTTGTGTTGTGTCTGTCCTGTTTATATACCCGAATGATATAAAGGTTAGGATATCTAAATGGAGCCCGATCCCTGTGGAAAAACCCGAGTCTGCAATTATTATTTGCCAGTGCCATGAACAGTGCCAGGAAAACTTCGTTTTCTTTAAGATTCTATTATATTAAATTTATGGAGCATATCTTTATTGCTGAGCACAGATTTACAAACTCTACACGCGGTAGTTGCTTTGGAAGACTGAAACAGTCTTTTGTGGATTAGGGTCAAAAGGTTTCAATATTGGTGGGTAAGATTCAACCAGAGAATTTCTAATTGACTGATATAAAGGGACATTATCAGTATTCATCTCTGTAATGCTATGATGCAGAATAATCATTTTGAAGTGTTATTACTTTGTGGAAATGTTTTTTTAATTTTCCTTCTTTTTAAAAAAAAAGGTCATCATTGGAAGGGGAGTAGAAAAATGGTGGCACATGAGAAGAAAATTGGGGAGGAAGACAATGTTACATATTTAGAAGTGTCCATAAAATGCCACCATCCTCTATGCGAGGTGACGATGGTTAATGACAGGACTTGGCATGCTGAGTTTTTTTCCAAGCATTTTGTCTCTGTGTAAAATGTGCTTAGCAATATCATTTACCTGTCATAAATACTTTTAAGGGTTAAAGTCTGCTCCACTGTTCAAAGTCCTCTTGATTACAGAAGGTCATGTACACTGTAGATTCAAGTATGTAGGTCGTTTGCCTGAAAACTGTTGGTAGACAGGAAAATTACCGGAGAAATGTTTGTGTAATTAGTAGATTTAGTTCTACATTAGCAGAATGAAGAAAACTTGATTTAACCCACAACTCTGTTAATTGTTCATTTAAATGTTTGTTTTTTGCTTTAAAAAACTGGATTAGCTACAATGCCATTTGTATGTCGCGAGTGCTTTTTTTTTTTACGGTGTTCAGTATGTGACTATAACTTATCTAATCTTCCCTTGTGTGGTTTGGTGTACATTTTGTTTGTTTGCCTGTGAAGTATTTTCAAGCTGCTATGTAACAAGGTGCTGTATTTATGCTTGAAGTTCACCTTAAAGACAGTAGAAATAATGAAATGTAGTGAATTCTCTGTCATGACCCGAGGGTTCCCTGTGTCACTTGTACTTTAACCTTTAAGTAGATTTATCTTAGCTGCTCATGGTGGCCTTCAAGATAGATAGATCAAAGAGATGCTCTGTCATTAGAAACACTATCACTATTGTCATAGTAAATGTAACAGCTTGCAGGCAAAGCTAGTAACATTTTGACAGTGGTCAGGCACAAACCTTAGTGTTTGTTTCTCAGCTATGATCAATGTGCTGTCTAATGGCCTTATGAAATAATTTTGTCTATCAAAGAACGAGGTTGCAATTCATGAACTTGGATCTTAGTTGAAAGGAAACCTTTTTATTCATATAGAATGCTAGCTTGAAGAGAAGCCTCTCCAGTGCCCAATTGTGTACACTTTTTTGGAAGTGTATAGTTTCAATAGTCTTTGTATTTTCTGCAAGTTTTAAAGTAACATTTTCAAGTGAAATCCAGTTGAAATTCTAGATTCAGTAATTCTGAGAAATTTATAATGTACCTTGATACATAAAATTTCCAATTTCTAAAATTTCCTGTTGATTTAGTGAAAATAGCACTTGCAACATATCTAAATACTATTGAGCGCTAATTATATTGCAGTGCGTAGGAGCTAGACAAAGTTGTGTTGCAGAATGGATGGGCATATTGAAACTAAGGTGTGGTGTTTTTAGTGTCTTCTATATTGTGAAATGAAGATATTGCAACTTTTTTTAAGTGGCAGTTTTGAAATAGTGAATAACAAGAGGCAGTAGACCAGCGGTGCATTGGTGGTGTGGGAAGTGGGTGTGTGCAGATTTACGTGCGCAACTCAGCTCAGTTTCTGATTTTGTCCACCATTTATGCATTCTCTAGATTTTCTACCTCTAGTCTTCCTTTACTTTTTAATTTCCATTCACACAGAGCGTGGTGGGCATATGGAACGAGCTGCCAGAGGAGGTAGAGGCAGGTACTAAAACAACATTTAAAAGACATTTGGGAAGGGACATGAGTAGGAAGGGTTTAGAGGGATATGGACCAAACGCAGGCAGGTGGGACATTTGTGGATGGGGCATCTTGATCGGCAAGGGCAAGTTGGGCTGAAGGCGTGTTTCCGTGCTGTATGACTGACTCTGTCTGCTTGGTTGTAATCTCTAACTTTTCTCCTGATGCTGATTGGTATTTTTCTCAATGAAAAGGAGCTTGAATATTGCCACGGCATTTCTTGCTTACAAGATGTAAATCCGTGTGGCGTGGTTGAGTTCTGTATGAACACTTGAGTGTCTGCATCAAATCCTCTTGGAGGCAAGAAATGGACAGTTGAGGTGACATGCCATCTATTCTTGTGGCATTCCCAAATTAGTGATATCTTGTGTGTCTACTTTTTAGGAATTACTGTTGGTCTATTCGCAGTTAAGATTTCTTGTAGCAGCAAAGGAAATCTTTTGGATAAATATGCTTCCTTTTTCAGCATTGTTCATAAAATTGAATAAGTACAAGAGTTATTTTGCTATGATGTTGCATTAGATGATTTATCTATCTCAAGGATGGTTTACCAGATAAAACCTTTTTATTCTTTGGTATCTTCATTTACATATAGTAAAATTATTACCATTCTAGTTGTGAAATGATTTGTTTCGGTATTTCAAAAGATGCTTAAAAATATTGCCTGTTTTGCAAATGACTGAAGTAATAAATTATTGAATCATCGCCTCACCCCTCCCCCTCCCCCTCACTTGGCAACTATAGGTTTACTACTGGATGAAAATGTAAAAAAAACTGTAGAAGCTAGAAATCTGAACTGGAAACAGTGTTGGAAATATTCAGCTGGACAGGCAGCATTTGTGGAAATTATTAATATTTCAAATTGAAGATCTTTTGTCAGAATTTGGTTTATTTATTGTTCTACTGAAATTGCTGGACATCTTAGTAAATTTAACACTGGCCAGTATATCGCAGGAGATCCTGAATGACTGGGCAATGTTCAAGGACTCGGCAATGGACTTGAACGAATACGCCACAGTCGTTACAGACTTCATAAAGACATGTGTGGAGGACTGCATCCCTACAAAAACCTTCCGAGTGTTTCCCAATCAGAAACCATGGATGAACTTTGAGAATCAGCACTCTTCTAAAGTCCAGACACAGGGCATTCATGTCCGATGATACAGTGGCCTACATGAAGTCCAGATACGACCTTGGTAAGGCCATCAAAAGGGACTTCTGCTCCAAACTGGAGGATGAGACAGATGTTCGGCAGCTGTGGTGGGGCCTGAATGCAATCACCTCCTACAAGGCGAAACCAGGAGGCAGCTCGAATGTCGGTGAAACATCACTCCCTGACGAGCTCAATGCGTTTTACGCACGCTTTGACAGGGAGAATACTGATGTGCCTTCCCGATCCCCCATTCGCTGTGATGGCATTTCAGTCTCGGTCACAGAGGCCGACGTCATGAAATCCTTCAGAGAGGTGAACCCCCGAAAAGCACCTGGTCCTGATGGTATACCCGGTCGTGTTCTAAAAACCTGTGCGGACCAACTCGCGGGAGTTTTTACGGACACTTTCAACCTCTCACTTCTGAGGTCTAAGGTCCCCACCTGCTTTAAAAGGGCATCAATTATACCGGTGCCCAAGAAGAGTAAGGTGACGTGCCTCAATGACTATCGACCAGTGGCAGTAATGCCGGTGGTGATGAAGTGCTTTGAGAGGCTGGTCATGGAGCAAATCAACTCCTACCTCGACAAAAACCTGGACCCACTGCAGTTCGCTTACCGCCACAACAGATCAACGGTGGATGCGATCTCACTGGCCCTCCACTCCGCACTGGACCACTTGGACAACAAAAACTCATATGTCAGGCTGTTATTCATCGATTACAGCTCGGCATTCAGCACAATCATCCCCTCCAAACTGGTTACCAAACTCGCAGAACTGGGTCTCTGTGCATCCCTCTGCAACTGGATCCTCGACTTCCTCATCCACAGACCACAGTCTGTTCGTATTGGTGGAAATGTGTCAGCCTCGATAACAATCAGCACGGGAGCACCTCAAGGCTGCGTGCTCAGCCCCCTGCTGTACTCACTCTATACCCATGACTGCGTAGCCAACCACAGTGCGAACTCCATCATCAAGTTCGCTGACGACACCACTATTGTGGGGCGTATCACTGATGGGGATGAGTCAGAATATAGAAGGGAGATCGAGCAACTGTCGATATGGTGCCAGCACAATAACCTGGCCCTCAACACCAGCAAAACCAAGGAACTGATTGTGGACTTTGGAAGGAGTAGGAGGGGGACCCACAGCCCCATTTATATCAACGGGTCGATGGTTGAAAGGGTCAAGAACTTCAAATTCCTGGGCGTGCACATCTCTGAAGATCTTTCCTGGTCCGAGAACATTAACGCAATTATCAAAAAAGCTCATCAGCGCCTCTACTTCCTGAGAAGATTACGGAGAGTCGGTTTGTCAAGGAAGACTCTCTCTAACTTCTACAGGTGCACAGTAGAGAGCATGCTGACCGGTTGCATCGTGGCTTGGTTCGGCAATTTGAGCGCCCTGGAGAGGAAAAGACTACAAAAAGTAGTAAACACTGCCCAGTCCATCATCGGCTCTGACCTTCCTTCCATCGAGGGGATTTATCGCAGTCGCTGCCTCAATAAGGCTGGCAGTATCATCAAAGACCCACACCATCCTGACCACACACTCATAACAGAGGTGTTATGGAGGAAGGGAGGTAGGGAGTTACTGAGGGTTTTTTATATTATGTAAAAGAATATGTGTGTTATGATTGTGTTTATAGTTTGTTTGGTTGTTTGTCTTTTGCACAAAAGTCCGTGAGCATTGCCACTTTCATTTCACTGCACATCTCGTATGTGTATGTGACAAATAAACTTGACTTGACTTGACTTGATCTCCCTGCTACCTTCAGGTAGAAGGTACAGGAGCCTGAAGACTGCAACAACCAGGTTCAGGAATAGCTACTTCCCCACAGCCATCAGGCTATTAAACCTGGCTCGGACAAAACTCTGATTATTAATAACCACTTTCTGCTATTTGCACTTTATCAGTTTATTTATTCATGTGTGTATATATTTATATCATGGTATATGGACACATTTATCTGTTTTGTAGTAAATGCCTACTATTTTCTGTGTGCTTAAGCAAAGCAAGAATTACATTGTCCTATACAGGGACACATGACAATAAACTCACTTGAACTTGAACTTGAATATCGGAGATTATTTAAAAAAAACCATTGATGTGCTTTGATGTAACATTATCACGTGATTTCCAGCAGCAAATGGATTTTGAATTTGAGCTGTAGGACCTGTTTCTAGTTGTCTTAACTTGCTGGCAAGAATGGTTAAATTCTTTTAATTCCATTTGCGATAATGCATTTGCTGCATATCTTTACAGATAGAGTAATTTAGATTTGCATATACTGTACAAACAAAATATACCTTAAATTCTGTGTTGGTATAGGGCCAAGGCAAGGTAAACTATAAAGGATGTATGATATTCCAGAAGGTGGCATTTCTCTTTGACTTTGCAACAGGGATATATCTATCTATCTATCTATACATAACTAAAACTTTCATCTTGTTGTTTTTATATTTGCGCAAAAATGGCACAAGATAGCGCTGCGATTTTTCGCCACCTTACCATTCTCCTGTGCTGCAAATGCACCAAGTTTTGTTCCAATCGGTGGTATATATTAAAAGTTATTAAGGTTTAAAAATCTTAAAAAACACGCATGCACAGATTGGTCTCCTCTCCTCTCCTGTCAGTCACCGCCGGGACGGCAACGCTCCTTCCTGCACCACGCCGCACTGATTGGCCACGTTCGCTGCCAGTCGCCAGCGGCGCCTGCCTCTGCCCGGCATAGCCCGGCGCGGCTTCCAGTCACCGTTGCTTCCGTTCGCCGCGGCCTCCGGTCAAGGCAACCTCCGATCAGAGGAGAAGCAACCTCGAGATCCTGGGGAGGTGAGGAGGGAGAGTAGGGGGATTGGGGGGGGGGGGGCAGTGGGGGAGGTGGGGAGGGAGACTGCGGGGATTGAGCGAAAGGAGGGGGTAGGGAGGGGAAGTGGGGGAGGTGAGGAGAGAGGGGAGGAGGGGAAAGGAGGGGGGGTAAGGAGGGGAGAGGTGTTATGGAGGAAGGGAGGTAGGGAGTGACTTAGGGTAGGGGAAGGAGAGGCGAGGGAGGGATTGGGGGGGTAAGAGGAGACGGGAAAGACGAGGGAGGTGGGGGAGGAGGGGGAATGTGGGGAATGGGGAATAGAGGGAGGGGAGGTGAGGAGGGATAGTGGGAGGGGATAGGGGGAGGTGAGGAGTGGGGACTTGGGGATAGAGGGATAGGAGGGGGGTATGCAGGGGAGAGTAGTTATGGAGGGAGGGAGTGACTGAGGGTAGGGGAAAGGAGAGGGAGGATTGGGGAGGAGGAGAGGGAAAAGAAGAGTGAGGGTGAAGAGGAAGGGGAGAGAGTGCTGGGGATGAGGGGAAATGAGCCGCTCCTGCGCAGTTGAGGGCTATGGGTGAGTGGTGGAATGTTGCATTGGGGAACCGGTTGCGTTGGGAGACCAGGCCTCCCGTGTGACAGGGGGTCCCACTTAGTCTAGTGGTTAGTAAGATGCTAAATGCATTTTTTAGAGAAACAGCGTGGAAACAGGTACTTTAGTCCTCTGAGTCTGTGCTAACCAGCAATCCCTGTACACTAGCACTATCCTACACACTAGAGACGATGTACAATTTTTTTTTTTTTTTACCAAAGCCAATTAACCGACAAACCTGTACGTCTTTGTATTGTGGGAGGAAACCCACGTGGTCACAGGGAGAACATACAAACTCAGTACAGACAGTACCCGCAGCCAGGATTGAACCCGGATTTTGGGTGCTGTAAGGCAGCAACTCTACCGCTGAGCACCGTGCCGTTACAACTAGTCCCAATACACCCATCTGATGAATCAATGCTCTTCTATATCGAACAATGTGTGAAAGAAGCATGAAAGCATTGGAATGTCCATCGTCCAGAGTGGCTTGGGATGGCTGCCACTAACAGAGTTGGTGAGTCCTGAAGGGCACAGATGCTACACTGGTCCTTAACAGGTAATGATTGAGCCAACGTGGGATATACCTATTTGACCTCATTCGCCTCTGACAATGTTGGTGCATGAGGGCATTATGTAAAAGTGACCACCTTATCTCATCTTCACACAAAGGAGACTCTGCGTCATGTTGTGTGGCAATATAATTGTGTTAAATGGGACAGTTGTAGAAACTCAAAGTTGGACATACACTAACTATCAAACAGCTTCAGCATTTGCTGAAAGATGCAATATCACAATCTTTCCCCCCTCCCCCGACCCTGACATCAATCTGAAGAAGGGTCTCGACCCGAAACATCGCCTACACATTTTCTCCATAGATGCTGCCTCACCCGCTGAGTTTCTCCACCATTTTTTGTCTACTCTCTATTTTTCCAGCGTCTGCAGTTCCTTCTTAAACAATACCACAATCTGTAACTTTGTGCGCTAGTATATCTATCATGCTGTAATTACTATCAAGCTACGGGATCAACCATAGGACAATGACAAGTGCCAAAGAGTTATCAAGAAGGAACTGCAGATGCTGGAAAATCGAAGGTACACAAAGGCTGGAGAAACTCAGCGGGTCTGAAGAAGGGTTTCGGCCCGAAACATTACCTATTTCCATCGCTCCATAG
Organism: Amblyraja radiata; assembly: GCF_010909765.2. Taxonomy (NCBI): domain Eukaryota; kingdom Metazoa; phylum Chordata; class Chondrichthyes; order Rajiformes; family Rajidae; genus Amblyraja; species Amblyraja radiata. The sequence continues at coordinate 56,915,004 of NC_045965.1, read as the reverse complement.
ATGCTGCTGCACCCGCTGAGTTTCTCCAGCATTTTTGTGTGCCAAAGAGTTATGTTGGGAGAAGCTCTCGACTTTGTTAAAAGATCGAAGCTGCAACTCGATACAAATGTAATAGAACTGAGCACCTTTTGTAGCCAACAACCCGGATTGAGACCCCCTGAAAACAGAAAAAGGTTTGGAACTAGACTACATCCAATTTTTTATGTGTAAAGGGCCTGTCCCACTGGGGCGACCTAATTCGCGAGTTTGGAAGAGTGACACGATGTCCTAGGAGGTCATTGTAACTCTCTTCATGCTTGAGAGTAGTCCCCGCGTACTCGAGGCCTCAGCTAGGTCGTGGCATTTTTTTTCAACATGCTGAAAAAGTTGCCGTGGAAAAAATCGATATTTTCTAACTCGTGGGTTTAGTCGAGGTAGGTCGTAGTAGGTCATAAGGTAAAGCTCGTTGAGAAGAAAATGGTAAGCAACCGACCGGTAATGTTAAATGCCCACTAAACTTTATTCAACGTTGTATGGCTTCTTAAAAGTGTCTCCACTCCTTCTTCCCCCCCCCCCCCCCCCCCCCCCCTTCTCACCCCTTCTCTCCCCCCTTCTCCCCCTGCGCTCTCTAAAGGATTTACCGTACTGTGCCAGCCGTCTTTTACTTTCCTGTTCATTGCGGGTGTGAATTTCAGACAGCGCTCCCCCACTGTCCCTGGCCCCCGCCTTTGCGGGGTGTGTGTGTGTGTGTGCGCAGACGGTCGATCCGGCTCGCGGTTTCATCGCTGACGGTCGATCCAGCTCGAGGTTTTTCAGGCAAGTGCCCTCGAGCATGAAGGTCAAAGACAGTCGCTGAAAAGTCACGTCAGTGGGACAGGCCCTTAAGAAGGAACTGCACATGCTGGTTTAAACCAAAGATAGACACAAAAAGCTGAATTAACTCAACGGGACGGGCAGTATCTTTGGAGAGAAAGAATGGGTGACGTTTCGGGTCGAGACCCTTCAGACTGGTTAGGGATAAGGGAAACGAGAGAATGAGACAGTGATGTGGAGAGATAAAGAACAATGAATGAAAGATATGCAAAAAAGTAACGATGATAAAGGAAACGGGCCATTGTTAACGGTTTGTAGAGTGAAAATAAGAAAATGTTATAACTGAAGTTCCAGTTTGTCCTGACTTTTTTTCAGTTTCAGTTTGTTCCTTTTTTTGTATGCTCCGCACGTCCACCTGTTGTTCACAACAAATAAACTTGATAAATACGGCAGGTAATCCGCAGTGTCATCTGGGAATAATGCCATTTAAATTACCAAGAGATTAACCTTCTGTTGCATTGACAGGATTTTGTTTTTAGATTAGATTAGATTAGATTCCTTTATTGTCATTCAGACCTTTCGGTCTGAACGAAATTATGTTGCCTGCAGTCATACACAGAACCAATAAAAACAAAACATACAATAAACACAAAATAACATCCACCACAGTGAGTTCACCAAGCACATCCTCACTGTGATGGAGGCAAAGTCTTAGTCTCCGTCTCTTCCCTCCTTGTTCTCCCTCTGCGCTGAGGCGATCGATCCAGGCCGGAGATGCCGCCCTCCAGTACAGCGGACCTCCGTGGTGATGTCGCCACCACCGAAAGCCGGAACGCCGTCTCCGCTCCGAGACGGCCCGCCACAGCATCAGCTCCAGGCAGCCGCCCCAGCTCCAGGCCGCCGCCCCAGCTCCGGGTCCCGCAGTCTCCGCTCCAGGCCACCGCCCCAGCTCCGGGTCCCGCAGTCTCTGCTCCGGGCCGCTGCCCTAGCTCCGGGTCCCGCAGTCTCCGCTCTGGGCTGCTGCCCCAGCTCCGGGTCCCGCAGTCTCCGCTCCGGGCCGCTTCCCCAGCTCCGGGTCCCGCAGTCTCAGCTCCGAGCCCCGCTGCATCAGCTCCAGGCCGCCGCCGAAAGCCAGAACGCCGCTCCAGCAAGACGGGCCACCGCTGCTTCAGCCCCGAAGACGGCCAGCCTCTCGTTGGTTAGCCCTGGCTGGCTCTGCCTCCGGAACCTCGGGGTCGGTCGCAGGCTGGAGGCCGCCAGCTCCGCCATTAGGCCTCAGCGCAGACGGAGGCAGAGAAGGGGGATACGACATGAAAAAGTCGCATTCCCCCGAAGGAAGAGACAGAGAACATGTTTCACCCCTCCCCTAACACAACCCAACAAACTAAAACTTAACCAAAACAAGACAAAAAAAACAACAGAAAAAATTAAGACAAACGGACTGCAGGCGAGCCGCAGCTGTTAACAGCGCCGCCACTTCTGGAATTGACTGGACTGTGTGCTGTTTACTTTTACCAGTATTATCATGGACAGATGCATCCTACACAGTACAGTAGATGAGAATGTGATCAATATCTTTATCCTCTGCATTAGTTCAGTTTCTACCTGCAGAAACCCCACTCTGGCAGTGCTTTTCTTTGTGTCTTTATCAGCACAGTTACTGATCTGCTTTGCCAAGCCACACTCGGTCATCTGCATGAAGATCACACCCAGTGTATATTCTCTGATTTAGCTGCCTTCAGTGCCAAATTGTATTTGCATTGTATTTGAAAGGTGCTGAACTTGTGCAGGAACATTTTATGGTAGTCATACTGTTGAACCTTACTTGCGAGTCAAGAAACTGTGTTGATGTGGCAGCCATTCACGCAGAACAATTGCACATTCTTTTATGATGACCAGCTCCTACATAATTATGTTTTGCAGAAATTAATACCATTCACGCGTCTTTTTGCTTTTCATATCCTCGGGACACCCATCTGGTGTTCACTGCACACAAATTCAATTTGAACCAAAGGCTCGATAAATATGGCAGCCAATCTGCAAGGTTGGTGGTGGATGATGTCATTTAAATTGCCTGGAGAATTACTTGCTTTGTCTAACCAGTGGCATAGAATCTTTCTATCAATCTGAATGTGAAATAGGACTTTGATTGGCATCGTCTATCAAGATCGCACTTCCTCAATATTGAAGGGATTGTGATCAATTCTGAAATGAGGCTTGAATTTTCTTCTTTTACATTTGGAGAGAATATTTCAGCCAAAGTAAATGCTTGAGGGAACAAACACAATTTGAAATTGAAGCTTATTTCTGGCTCAATTCTTCTGCTTTATTTTGGTGTTGAACCTATGGATGATTTTACCTTTTGTTCAGTAATACTTGATTCATCTGCTCTTACTGCTCAGCATTGGAGACTGACCATGAAGAGCATAGAAGCGGGAAAGGTGCAGGGGGAAAAATGTCATCGTGCTTTCTGTTATTTGAAAATTGTGTGATTTTTCACTGTTCTGTAGATAGGTAAAGTGCTTCTATGGTCAGCATTCTTCTGTCAGAACTTACTGGATTCAATATCTCGAAAGTGTTATTGAGTCAAAGATTCATTTAGCATGGAAACAAGTATTTTAGCTTAACTCGTCTAAGATGGGGGGGGGGGGGGGGGGGGGGGGGGAATAAGTTGTCCCTCGTAGCCCTTTTAAATCTTTTGCCTTTCATCTTAAACCTATGCCCTTTTGTTTTAGAACCCCTATCCTGAGAAAAGGCTTGTGACTATCCATCATATCCATGCCCTCATGATTTTCCAGACTTCTGTAAGGTCACCACTCGCCCTCCTGTGCCCCGGGGAAAAAAATTACAGCCTCTATAATTCAGCTCTCCAGTTCTGGTAACACGATTGTGAATCTTTTCTGTACCCTTTCCTGTCTAAATACAGCCTTCTTATAGCTGTGCAACCAGAATTGTATATAGTACTCAGCAACAAATATTATAGTTGCACCACGATTTCTAACTCCCTGTACTCTGTGCCCTGCCCGTTGAATGCAAACAAGCCAAATGCCTTTTTCACCACCCTGTTTACCTGTGTTGTCACTTTCAGAGAACTATGTACCTTGCTCTGTTCCACAACACGCTCTCGAGCCGTGTGATTTTACTGTGCAAGTCCTGCCCTTGTTTAATTTGCGAAAATACAGCCCCTCAGTTTAAAATAAAATCCAGCTTTGAACTTTAAATCTAAGGAATATGTATTCATTTTTATAACAGCATTTTGAATAAATCAATATTTTTAATAGTTAGGTTTATGCCATGATGTACCTAGTGTGCTGTATGTTAAGTGTATTGAATTTCCCTTCTAGTAAAATGAATTATACTTTGTATGGTGATTACCATCAGCTTTTCACTTTTTCGTGGCGCACATGGCAATAATAAACCAAAGACATACATAAAAAGCTGGAGTAACTCAGCAGGTCAGGAGAAAATATGGAGAAAAGGAATAGGTGATGTTTCGGGTTGAGACCCTTCTTCAGAGAGAGAGTCAGTGGAAAGGGGAACGAGACATAATGTGCTTAGGAGAAATTAATGGAAGATATGCAAAAAGCAGTGATAATCAAGGAAATGTGGGGAACACAAAAGGCCACTGTTGGCTGTGGGATAGGTGATAGTGAGTCCGAGATAAAACATGGTCGTAGAGCTGAAGAACAGGAGGAATCAGAGGGGTTGCAGTTAGAGAGACTGTTGCAGAACTCTCGTCAGAGAGAGGAGGAAAACTTCTTCAATGTGGGCATACCATGAGGAGATTTATAATACCTTTTTCAATAGACAATAGGTGCAGGAGTAGGCCATTCGGCCCTTCGAGCCAGCACCACCATTCAATGCGGTCATGGCTGATCATCCTTTCACCTTTATCCAACCATCACTTGTCAAGCTTTGTCCTGGGCCCACCTCTCTTCCAGCTTTCTCTCCTCCCCACTATCTGAAGATGGGTCTCGACCCAAATCCATACCTATCCATAATTCTCCAAAAATGTCGCTGTTGCGCCAGCACTTTTGTCTTTTTTTTGTAAACCAGCATCTACAATACTTTTGGACAGGTTGGAAAAATGGGTGGGGCTCTCAGGCACAGTCTTAAGTTGGTTCAGGTCATATCTACAAGATAGGAACTATTTTGTTTCCATTGGCGACTTTGTATCAGAACCAACCAACGTGACGTGTGGAGTCCCGCAAGGTTCGATCTTAGGGCCCTCTTTATTCAACATCTACATGCTCCCACTAGGGCAAATCATGCGAAATAATAATATTGACCACCACTGCTATGCCGATGACACTCAAATCTATGTAGCGCTATCACCAAATGACTATCGCCCCATAGATCTGTTGTGCCAGTGCATTGAGCAAGTCAAAGACTGGATGTGCCAAAATGTTCTCCAACTAAATAAGGACAAAACGGAGATAATTGTTTTTGGTGCTAAAAAAGAAAGGCTTAAAGTAACCCAACACCTTCACTCTCTGTCCCTGAAAACTACAAACAAAGCCAGAAATCTTGGGGTCATTATGGATTCAGATTTAAATTTCGACAGTCACATCAAATCAGTAACAAAAACGGCCTACTATCACCTCAAAAACGTAGCAAGATTAAGAGGACTCGTGTCAGCTCAAGACTTAGAAAAACTTGTACATGCCTTTATTACTAGTAGGCTAGATTATTGTAACGGTCTCCTTGCAGGTCTTCCGAAAAAAACTGTCAGGCAGCTACAGCTTGTTCAGAACGCTGTTGCTAGAGTTCTAACAAAGACCAAAAGATTTGAACACATTACACCAATTCTTAAATCCTTACATTGGCTCCCTGTATGTCAGAGAATTGATTTTAAAATCCTGCTGCTCACCTTTAAATCACTACATGGTTTAGGACCAAAGTATATCACTGACATGCTTCCACTATATAAGCCTTCTAGACCGCTAAGATCTTCTGAAACCAATCTGTTAGTGATTCCCAGAGTAAATACAAAACATGGGAAAGCAGGATTTAGTTACTATGCAACAAATAGCTGGAATAAACTTCCTGGAGATTTAAGACTTGCCTCACCTTTGACCACTTTTAAAACAAGACTGAAAACTTTTATGTTTATTTTAGCTTTCAGCTAAATCTTAACTACATTGCACTTTTAACTTTTGCACTTTTTATAATGCATTTTTAATTTTGCTTTTCTTTTCTTTTAGTTCTATTTTATTTCATTTTATTGTATGACATGTTTTTATGTGAAGCACTTTGAGTCTGCCTCGTGTATGAAATGTACTATATAAATAAAGTTGCCTTGCCTTGCCTACAATAAACCAATGCCAACTATTAAATCACACCCACAAAGACTCAATAGAGCATGTGGTATTTTATGATGACATTTTTCACTACAAAAGCTTTGGTTGAGAGAGAATGCATAAAATATTAAATTTCCAACTCCAAACAGGTTTGTCTCGTGTTGTTGGAAAATATTGCTAATAATATGCTCGGATGAATTGAATTATTGCCTTTTATCCCTGTGATATTTGCCTTTCCAATTCTTACTGTTTAGCAGCAGTTCACTTGCATCCCTGTAAGTCTCTTACAACATCACACCATGATTTATTTAGCAACTTCAAAACGTTTGAAGTTTTATAACAATTTTTTAATAATAAAAGAATACCAGAGCCCATTGAACTTCTTGCTTATTGTCATTCTCTGTAAGCTTACAGAAGAGTGTTTATTTTCTAACTTCATAGCTTATTGTCATTCTCTGTAAGCTTACAGAAGAGTGTTTATTTTCTAAGTTCATACAAGTCCCGATTGTTTATCTGGTGGATATATTACAAACATGCAGGAATATCTTTGAACATTGTTGCGTTTTTCTTTTCTTCCCATTGATTTTTGTTCGTGTGAAACATTACGGTCACTTTCTATCAGAGCTGACACTCATGAAAGTAGAACACCTGATTAAATCTTTTTGGAACCGACACTAGGCCTGGTAGCATCTCTGCTGGTGTGCATTGATAATTTATGACCACTGAACAAACAAAAGGGAGGCTTTACCCTTGACATTTTCAATTACATGACATTTAGATAAGAAATTAAAATTTACTCTAAAAACGCCCACCATAGATAACCTTGACCTTAAAACAAAAAAGTTAATGAATAGATACAAATACTTTTGTTAGGTAAGAATGACTAGAAGTGTCCGTGCACAGAATTTGTCGGCTTTGCTCGGGAGCTCACCCGTTTGAATTTGTCATGGTCCAGCTCGCATGTGGGAGCAAATAACAAGGAGAAGGCAGAACTATTGGAATTAGTAAAAGTAAGCTTGCACTTTCAGAGTGCCTCTTTTTTGGTTATTTTACATTAAAAGTGTCTAAATCAATCTGTAAACATCTGTCGTCTTGTGTATAGTTCCTCATTTGGGTGCAGCTATTTCTTCTTTCCTGCAATTTGTATTGACTGAAACCTGTTATGATGAGCAAAATAGTAATATGGGGAATTATGTTCCATAGTCTCTCCCCATTTGTTGGTTTAATCTTAAAAGCAATTTGAATATGTAAGTGGGATAAATATTTTTTTCAGGGTTTGATTTTTGCGTAGCTTATATTGGTATGATCTTTTGAACTTGCAGGGTATCCTTGTCTCGTATCCATTGCACTTTTTTAATGGTTAGTCCACTTGAGTTTCTATTCCGTGGTACCATGAACTTAGCACTTGTCTTTTATTACGGTAAAGCTCTCTTTAAGCCGGCACACTCAGGACTTTGGTGGTGAACTAGCACATTTTCTGGACTTTTGGATGTTATTCTGTTACTGCTCCATCACATATTTAATTTGCTTGAATAAATGTTCGAGTGAACCCAGTAAGTTTACAGAGAGCACACCCAACAGAACCAAGCAAGTTTAAAGAGAGTATAGGAACCAGGGCTCTAGCAAACATCATCTCGTGAGCCAGATGCCAAAACCATCTGGATTTCTGAACTATTGTATAAATAGGATAATGAAGCACTGAATGGTCTACTAATAGAAGCATGTTTGAACGGTTTGCAGTTTTGTGTGAATACATGGAAATTGGGTAGCGCTAGTCAAAATGACCTCCTCTACAGAACATTCTGTCTACCAAGGTACACAAAAATGCTGGAGAAATTCAGCGGGTGCAGCAGCATCTATGGAGCAAAGGAAATAGGCAACGTTTCGGTCCGAAACGTTGCCTATTTCCTTCGCTGCATAGATGTTGCTGCACCCGCTGAGTTTCTCCAGCATTTTTGTGTACCTTCGATTTTCCAGCATCTGCAGTTCCTTCTTAAACATTCTGTCTACCAATCTTGTTTCACAATAGAGGAATATGGTTGTTGACTAATGTTTACTGTAATGAGTCATCAATTATGCAGACTTCTACCCTTTTAAGATGCCAGTTAGCAATCATCCCCAAAACCTACTCCATTACAAAGCAGGAAATACTCCACTATAAAGATTTGCAGAGAAAATCACATGATCTTTCCAAGCATGCCACACTTATGGATCAAATTACTAGTTCAGCAGATGCCAAAGTGTTTTTAAAAGGAATCTATCAAATTCCTATTGAATTGCATATTGGGAGAAGAAATTATCTCTTGACGAGTTTGACTTGATTGTATTTCTTTGTAATGTAACCTGATCTGATGGGATAGCATGCAACCCTAAGCGTTTCACCGTACCTCGGTACATATGATAATAATAAACCTAAAATCAAACTGGTGCCACTCAACCACATTCATGATACATTTCTCCTTTTTATAGGTTGTTGGATCAATCTACCTTCTTAAAGGCAAAAGCTGAACTAATTTTATTGTTTTTCAGCTGCTGACAGAGCAGTGAGTATGTGATCCGGCTCAGTAATAGAGGAATAGGTTCCAGATAAAATAGTTGTGGTCATGGACTGAGGAAAGCTTGTGGTTTCCCCTGGTCCACAGCTGTTTGACATTGTGCCACCATACTCTTAAATGGAGGTACTTAATTGTACAACTACTTAATTGGCAATGGAGTTAGCAGCCTGGCAGGAAGAATATATACATTTTCTGGAAGATAAGAGTTGAAATTGAGTTAAAATTGCTTCTCCGGGAAGCTAATCTTAAATAAGTATAAATGTTGGCCAGTATAGCTGTGGACAGGGCTGACAAGCATCTGTGCCTACCAATCATATGCATAGAATTCTACCCATTATGATGGCATTATTTGTTGCAGCATTTTTCCTCTCTCCTCTCTATGCTAATACATTTCTGCTATAATGCATATTTCCATTGTGCAAAGTGGGTATAACGCATTTGAAGCGTTAGGGTACTACTTGTATTATTGGGGCTGAATGATAATGAAATGATTTCGATTAGGAACTATAAAGCCACTTCAAACCATAACGCACCATGCGTTGACACCTCATTGAAGTTGGTTGTATAACCAAAAGAGCTGTGAAAAAACAACTTTAACTGCTGCGATGAAGAAGGAATGATACCAGTGAGCCATAAAACATAAAGTTTAGACATGCGAGGACTGGAGAAAAGTGTTATTCAGTGACGAAAGACAATTTTCTGAATCTGGGCCAATGTAGCCAACATTTTTATTTCAGTTGGAGAGGCGGTGAGACAATTCCACATCGCCCATTTAGTCAAACATCCTGAAAAGATGATGTTCTGGGGTTGTTTCAGCTGCTACGGTGGTGCAGCCAGTTGTCAGAATGATGAAAATGCTACAATATATCGATGTAATGCAGAGACGATTGGAGATGGCGAAGCCTTTTCCAGATGGATCTGGGATATTCCAGGAAGACCTTGCACTGCTCCACACATCAAAAATGGTGACCTAATTTTTCCAACAGATGGGGTTATGTGTCCTGGACTGGCCTGGTAACTTGCCTGATCTGAATTTGACTGAGAATTTGTAAACAATTGATAAGGAGAGACTGAAAAGTAAGGACTGGACCATGAGACAGAAACTCATTGAGACCGTAATTCAGCTGTGGTATCGAGATGGAAAAATCCTCAGAAAATTATAATGAATAAAAGGTAGCCCTGTGACCTGTATATTGACGTTATATCCAGTGTATGCTTGCTTCCACTAATTTGCACAAAGGTGGATGTAGAAACAGAAACATAGAAAATAGGTGCAGGAGTAGGCCATTTGGCCCTTCGAGGAGTAGGCCATTTGGCTATTCAATATGATCATGGCTGATCATCCAACTCAGTATCCCGTACCTGCCTTCTCTCCATACCCCCTGATCCCTTTAGCCACAAGGGCCACATCTAACTCCCTCTTAAATATAGCCAATGAATTGGCCTCAATTACCTTCTGTGGCAGAGAGTTCCAGAGATTCACCACTCTCTGTGTGTGTGAAAAAATGAACGACTCCGCCGGGACTCGAACCCGGAACCTTTGAATGCCTTCAGCCCACTAGAAGTCCAATGCGCTATCCATTGCGCCACGGAGCCACCTTGTAGCTTTGAACCTGATATGATTCCCAAGCATATTGAGTGAGGAGACGAGAGGCTGCTTCTAGTTGGCAGTCTTTCAGTATTGGTCCCATTACAGCACTCCTTGAGACTGGTTAGGAAGCACACATTAAAATTCCAGATGAAACCTCTTGGGATCTTCATATTGGAACTTAATAATTATGGGTAAAAGTTCAATTATACTTAAAAGAGGGTGACCTCTATTGTATCTCAAATATTTAATTTATAGCAGCTATTAATGAAATAAGTAACTGTTTTTATTTGAGGCCTTATGGCTTATGACTGCAGGTTATGTGATACTGCTCTGGCTCCAACTGTGATCAGGTATCAATTTTTTGAAATTGTATATGCTGGTGTTGAATTTAGTTTACTGCCACAGCAATCCAAACATAGTTATCCATGATAAAACAGCCAGAGCTTTATTAAGATTGATCTGTACATGCTTGTCTTGGATTGGACTCTTTGCCCCATGCTGCTCTTTTTGCTCATCTATTCTAACCTCATTTGCTCGCAATAAGACCTCGTCTTTCAATGCCTTGCCTGTTTAATCAGTAGATTTATGATTTCACCATCCTCTGGCTATGTATGTTCCATCTATCAACTCTGTTTTTTTTTTTAAACTTTCCCCTTTAAATCATTAGATCTTTAAAACTTTCCCTTTAGATCCCATTTAAAACTTTCTCTCGCCTTAAATTTGTCCTTTTTGTTTTCGATATATTGACTATGAGAAAAAAGATTCTGATAGTTTACCGTATATAATAATACATTTTATTTATAGTGCGCCTTTCAGGACTCTCAAGGACACCTTACAATCAAAACAAACATGACACCTTACAATTAAACAAGCATGAAACAAAAACAACATATACAGCAACAATACACAATTCGGAGAGATATTTCCCCATGGGCTCGGAGGAGCAGTAAAATGCTGATTTTAAAATCTTACCTGTTTCGCCGTTGTGAAACAAAGATGGCGATAAAAATTCTGGAAAGGCACCAACTGCGCAGGCGCGGCTGAGGACTCGTCGGGTGCGTAAACACACGCACGGGAACTCTTCGCCCAACTGCGCGGGTGGGGACGCTGTTTTAAGTTTTTTTTTTTTTAAACATTAAGAACTTTTTAAAATGTACCATTGATCTGAACAAAACCCGTTTCATTTACAGCACAGGACAACAGTGAGCAAGGTGGGGCAAAAATTGTAACGCTATCATTACATTTTTTGCGCGAATAGAGATACAAACAGGCAAACAAACAAGATGAGAGTTTTAGTAACATATAATAATAATAATAATAATATAATAATAATAATAGAGAGAGATGGATAGATAGATGCCCACAATTTGAGAGTCAAGAGTGTTTAATTGTCATATTACCAGTTAAGAAAAATTCTTACTTGCTGTAGCTTTACAAACACATTAATTTAATAACACACAACTGTACAATAATCAATAATAGAATTATACAAAAGTAATTTAGATCAAGGAGCTAAACGAGGGTGATGAGGTATGACATAATGGGAACTTTTTTTCTGGATGTTGTTCAAGACTGGAGATAGATGACGTGCAAATAAACCACGCTGATAAGCTCTATATAAATGGAATAACCTTTTTTCTGCAACCCTGAGGTGGAAGTCATAAGTGCCCGTTTGGTGCTCATTCATGCTGCAATCTCCCAGACAATATTGAGTGATTTGTCTTTTGCTAAGCTTGCAGTGATATGTCAACTCTCTGTTGTGCAAGGTAAAGACAAGGAATGTCCCTTCAGCATTTTTTTTCTGGCTGAGATTATGTCTTTACTTATGGCTGCAGGAAAATTGAGGATGTCTTGTCTGGCATTACAAACCCTTTGGGAAATGTAGCATAAATAAATTAGTCAATTAAAATAAATTAGTTGGAAGGAAGGAATATTTTTCTTGAAACCGATTTTTAAATACTGAATGTACCTTATAGGCAATATGTAGTTGCAGCTTGGGTAGTTTGCAGAATGGCAAAAAATTGTAGACTGTAACCACTTGATGGGATACAACGTCATTACAGATGGACTCTGTTTAGTGTTGCACCTTTCTGCACAAATTAATGGGAAGGATCTTTATGAAATGGTTGCTGATCCTTAGAATAAGTTTTGAATGATAAAAGCAATTTAAAATAAAAACTAAACCTAACACACGTTGTAATTTAAAATTAAAAATCTGGTATTTTGAAATAACAGGAAATGCTGTGAAAACTCAGGAGGTTATGTTTCTCTTTTCACAGTGCTGTGATAAATCTTAAGCATTTTATTTGTGTAATATAACTTATTTCTTGTCCCTTTTCTGTGGAATTTGAAAGTAAAAGTTTCTCGATTATGAGCCATATGTTCAATCTGGATTTGAAATTGGACCAAATCTCAGAATTTCAAGTGTTCAACCTGTTAAGACAAAGACATTAAATTCTGTCATCTTCCACTGCAGTACCACTAATGTGACAATTTGGTTTAGTTTTTAGTTTAGAGATACAATGCGGAAACAGGCCCTTCGGTCCACCAAATCCGCGCCGACCAGCAATCCCTGCAAACTAACACCATCCCATACACTAGGGACAATTTGCATTTATACCAAGCCAATTAACCTACAAACCTGTATGTCCCTGATGTGTGGATGGATGTCGGAGATCCCAGAGACAACCCACTCGGGTCACGGGGAGAATGCACAAATTCCCTACAGACAGCACCTGTAGTCAGGAGCTGAAATAATGATGCTTCCAGGCATAACGTGAGTATATCTCCAAATTGGAAGCCTCGATTTATCAGAAAATTAAAGCTGCTTGTGGTAATTTTTGATTTATTGAATAATCCTGTTGACATTGCTGTTCAATTGTTCTACAAAATCAGTTTGTAAGATGTGCCATTTCTGCCAGCTGTAGATTTTCTTAATTTAAAGCTTCATCTTGTATACTGAAGTGACTACTACTTTGCAGGTGCATTGGTTATAAGCATAGCAGATTTATTTTAAAAATCGCATCCAGTACAAAGAAGCAATACTTAACAAAGATAAACTCTATCTGTTCCATGGAACCTTTGAAGCTCGTTCTCTGGATGGTCTCACTTTTTGCATGCTCGCTCGCTCCCACTTTTTTTTTTACCTCTTTGATCTTGCATGACCAAGTCTTCAAGCTATGTTATCCTTTTATTTAACGGTATATATTTAGTTTTATTCATTCTTCCTTTCGCTGGCAGAGTACCCGTAACCTGAGGCATCATTGCTTAATCAAACACATAGTTTTCCACAGTTGTACTTGCTTCTTTTATAATGCCTCTAATTAATTAACTCTTAATTCATGTGTTTTGGGGTACTATCCTCCGTTAGCTTATTAGTACTAATTAATTTCCTGTTTTCAGCTAGACAAATTTATACTCAATAACCTTAATCCAGCATATTCTTCTATCTTCATGGTCTGCAAGTTTTAAGTACAATCTCATTTCAATGATTGCTAAATCATTTTTGACATAATTTACCATCATATTTTGCTGATTGGCCTCACCATGGGTCAATGGTAGAATGCAGGGCAATGGTGGAGGTCTTTTGGCAGGCCTGCTACCCGTGAAGTCATCAAGGATCAGTGCTGGGACTTTTTTGTGAAGTATATAATTAATTTGGTCAAAAATGTATGGAAGCTATTTAATATGTTTGCATACACCATAAAAAAAATTGTGGAGTTGTGGAAGAAGGTGTCAAAGGATACAGCAGGACATAGGTCAGTGGAGATATGGGCAGAGAAATGTCAGATGCAGTTTAATTCGGACAAATCTGAGGTGTTAATAAATAATAACTAAAATAAAATAAATTTGCAATATTTTACAAATGCTTTCGGGGAAAAAATCAAGTCTTTTAGTTATTATTTAAGAAGGTTTGGTCTTGGATTATGCTGTGATTGCAAAAAGTTGTAAACACTGCCCAGTCCATCACAGGTGCTGACTTCCCCACCGTCAAAGGGATCTCCAAGAGTTGCTGCCTCAAACAGGCAGCCAGCATCATCAGAGACCCACACTGGGCCACACTCTCATTTCATCCTGCCATCGAGAAGAAGATATAGGAGCCTGAAAACTGTAACATCCAGGTTCAGAAGCAGCTTCTCCCCTACAGCCATCAGGCTGGCTATTCAACACTACCACTTCAAAATAAGCTACAAATTACATAGAATTGGGCGGCATTGCTCTGGTGTTTGCACTATTATTGTTTGTTTATTTGTTTGTTTAATTTATATAGACAAACATGGGATTCCTGGGATGTCAGGACTTTCATATGAAGAAAGACTGGATAGACTCGGCTTGTACTCGCTAGAATTTAGAAGATTGAGGGGGGATCTTATAGAAACTTACAAAATTCTTAAGGGGTTGGACAGGCTAGATGCAGGAAGATTGTTCCCGATGTTGGGGAAGTCCAGAACAAGGGGTCAGTGTAAGGATAAAGGGGAAATCTTTTAGGACTGAGATGAGAAAAACATTTTTTACACAGAGAGTGGTGAATCTCTGGAATTCTCTGCGACAGAATGTAGTTGAGGCCGGTTCATTGGCTATATTTAAGAGGGTTAGATGTGGCCCTTGTGGCTAAAGGGATCAGGGGGTATGGAGAGAAAGCAGGTACAGGATACTGAGTTGGATGATCAGCCATGATCATATTGAATGGTGGTGCAGGCTCGAAGGGCCAAATGGCCTACTCCACCTGTTTTCTATGTTTCTATGCTGAACTTGTTGTTCATTTTGAATTTTACAGAGTACTATGTTTACATATCTGTTGTGCTGCTGAAATAATTTATTTGTTACATTTCGGGATGTATGACAATATTACACCTTGGACTCTTTATGTATTTTAAAGTGTTTTTTAAAGTGGTGCTAGAATAAACTGATGCTAGAATAATCCACTCTGTCATAGGAGAAAGATGAGATGTGCAAAAGCACATCTGAAAAGTTACTCATCCTTTGGGTGCTTCTTTCCACACTCTGGACATCCAAAATTGCTGTCTGCCATTTATGAAAAGAGTATTTGCACAGGGAAATGTAACTGAATCTGCAGTGTTGGAAAATACCTCTTGTTAAATAATTCAAGTGCAGTTGATATTGATAAGGAAATCTTTTAGTGTCTTGCCGCTAGTTAATCGAAATGCATTAGTTGCACTATAATAAAATGCTGCTTAAGCATGGGTGCAATATTTCTTGATTTAAGCTAGATAGTTAGGAATTGTCTTCATTCATCTGACTGAGCAAGATTTAAACAATGGTTCACATGGATCCCTTTTTTTTTTGCAGATTCCTTCAGTTGGAAGAAAGGGATATTTTTTCAGTGATCAGTCTAGGTGTTGGGTGAATTATTGGAAAGGTCGCATAGCATGGATTAGTTAAGAATGGGGCTCAGTATTATTTACTTTAATATTCATGGCATATATTGGTATTTTAGACTGGATGTAGAGGTTCATTTAAGAAATTTGCAGAGGTAATTTGGCCAAATGGATGACAATGAGGAGGAAAGTCATGGACTGCAGGAAGATAGATATAAACGGGCGGGTCAGATAAGAAGAAAGTAGCAAGCTGGATTTGCTTTAGAGAAAAGTGTAGTTTATCATCATCAAATGTACCACCTCATGAGAATATACCATCGAGGCAGGAAGTATAGAATAACACAAACGTACACAGCTCTCTGGCACTAACAAGGCAAAACTATAAAAGCCCTGTCCCACAGTACGAGTTCATTCCAAGAGCTCTACCGAGTTTAAAAAAAAAATCAAACTCGTGGTAAGCACGGAGAATGAACGTAGCGGGTACGTCTGAGCTCGGGGACGTCTATTAGCGGCTCGTAACGCTAACGGCAGGTACTCGGGAAGACTCGCTAACGGCAGGTAAGCACGGGAAGACTCGTGAAGATTTTTTAACCTGTTGAAAAATGTCCACGAGAGCCCCGAGTACCGACGAGCGGCCATTACCATAAATCTCCGAGTTTGAATCAGGGCAAACTCAGGAGAGCTCTTGGAATGAACTCGTACCGTGAGACAGGGCTATAAGGCAGTTAAAACGGCACAGCAATTTTTGTCCTTTATTGACTACGGTAAGGAAAGGAGGTTGTATAAGAACAATATTAATCATCTATTAAGTCATAGCAAAAGTTGGATTCTTGTCATTACATAAAGGATCAGTGGTGATGCAGAGGAGATGTACAAGGATATTGCCGCAACTAAAATTTTATCCATGATATCAAATCAGAGAGTATGGAGTTGAGACAAAGCTGAGAGGAGAGAAAGCTGAGTTGGATGAAATTGAGCCCTGTTTAAAGGATGCCATTTTATCAGGAGAGTGGTCACAACTTGGGGAATTGGTTTTAAGGTCATTGGTAAGAGTATTAGAGAGAATTGAGGTGAAAGCTTTCACTGAAATGATAGTGACGGTAGTCCAGAAATGGAGATGGAGCAGAAATCCTCAGTGGGTGTAAAGAGTACTTGAAAATGCATTTTAGAAATGATCATATTCAAGTGCTCAAAAAATGCTGGAGAAACTCAGCGGGTGAGACAGAAATAGGCGATGTTTCGGGTCAAGTCCCTTGTTCGTCTGAAGGAAGGTCCTGACCCGAAACGTCGCCTATTCCTTCTCTCCATAGATGCTGCCTCAGCTGAGTTTCTCCAGCATTTTTTGTCTACCTTCGATTGTTCCAGCATCTGCAATTCTTTATTAAACATATTCAAGTGCTCTACTTCTGAACTACGAATGAAGGCAATTTTAATTTGTGTCATCTTTTAACGTTGTATGTAATCCGAGATATTACGTGGTACAACTTATCAAAAGTTCTAGTATTTGCACAAATTCTTTTCTGTATAATGGAATCAGAATAAGGCCCTGGCAATTGCTGACGGACAATGTCACCATGGGTTAGTTGCAAAATATGAATAAAGCAGAATAAAAGAAACTGGAGAATAAATAGAGTTTTATTGTAAATATATAAAGTTAAAGTTTATCTCTGTTCCCTTGCTGAAGTTCCAACATTGAGTCGCTAAGGAATAAACAACAAGGAACTTGAGGTTGCAGCAGAGGCACATTTAATTAAAACCAGTAGTACGTGTCAAAGTATGCAAAGTATTTTGCTGTTACTTCATCTAGTAATGTATCAAGTGTACCCGAAACGTCATCCATTCCTTCTCTCCAGAGATGCTGCCTGTCCCGCTGAGTGACTCCAGCTTTTTGTGTCTATCTTAAGTGCACACACAAAGTGAGAAAATAATAAATAGAGTAAGAGAGAAATCGGGACCAAAATCACCAAACCTCACCATCAGTTGTGGCATGGCACACATGCCCTAACAAGCTAAGCTGTGAGGTTTAGGTAGTATCACTGGCAAAGCTGCATCCCTACCTGAAAAGCACAATGCATTCTATGCTTATTTTCAACAGGGCAGCACAGTGGCGCAGCGGTAAGGTTGCTGTCTTACAACGCCAAAGACCCAGGTTTGATCCTTACTACGGGTGCTGTCTCTATGGAGTTTGTACGTTCTCCCTGTGACTGCGTGGATTTGCTCTGAGATCTTTGGTTTCCCTCCACACACCAAAGACGTAGAGGCTTATAGGCTAATTGACTCGGTATAAATGTAAATTGTCCCTCGTGTGTGTAGGATAGTCATACGATCATAAGGAATAGTAATAAATTTAGGCCATTTGGCCCATCAAGTCTACTCCGCCATTCAATCATGGCTGATCTATCTCTCCCTCCTAATTCCATTCTCCTGCCTTCTCCCCATAACCTCTGACACCCGTACTAATCAAGAATCTATCTATCTCTGCCTTAAAAATATCCAATGACTTGGCCTCTACAGCCTTCTGTGGCAAAGAATTCCACAGATTCACCACCCACTGACCAAATAAATTTCTCCTCATCTCCTCCCTAAAAGTACGTTCTTTAATATGTAGACTCTCCCACTAATGGAAACATCCTCCCCATATCCATTCTATCCAAGCCTTTCACTATTCTGTATTTTTCAAATTAGGTCCCCTCTCATTCTTCTAAACTCCAGCGAGTACAGGCTCATTGTCGATAAATGCTCATCATAGGTTAACCTATTCATTCATGGGATCATTCTTGTAAACCTCCTCTGGACCCTCTCCAGAGCCAGTACATCCTTCCTCAGATATGGTGCCCAAAACTGCTCACAATATTCCAAATGCAATCTTACCAGCACCTTATAGAGCCTCAGCATATACAAGTCCTCTTGAAATAAATGCTGGCATTGCGATTGCTTTCTTTACTACCGATTCGACTTGCAGATTAACTTCTTGGGAATCCCGCACCAGCACTCATAAATCCTTTTGTACCTCCGATTGCTGGATTTTCACCCCATTTAGAAAATAGTCTTCGTCTTTATTCCTACTACCAAAATGCTTGACTCCACACTTTGCTACGCTATATTCCATCTGCCACTTCTCTGCCCACTCTCCCAGCCTGTCCAAGTCATTCTGCAGAGTCCCTGCTTTCTCTACACGACCTGCCCCTCCACCTATTTTCGTATCATCCACAAACTTTGCCACTAAACCTGCAATCCTCTCGTCCAAATCATTAATATACAACGTGAAGAGTAGCTGCTCCAGCACTGACCCTTCCGGAACTCCGCTAGTCACTGGCAGCCAACCAGAAAAAGCCCCCTTATTGCCACTCTTTGTCTTCTGCCATCCAGCCATCCAGCCAACCTGTTATCCATGCTAGTATCTGCCCTTTGATACCGTGGGCTCTCATCTTCCTAAGCAGCCTAAAGTGTGGCACCTCATCAGCTTTCTGAAAATCTAAAGGGCCTGTCCCACTTGGCAATTTTCTTTCGGCGACTGTCAGCATCATTGACTGGTGTATCAGGTCACTGAAAAAGTCGTGGCGTGACGACGTATATTGACGCGCGGTGTCAGTCCCTTTCCAGTCGACTTTAGCCAGCTCTTCCCTTATGCCTATGTTGTCCCCTTTGCCCAGCTGCAATACCGACACATCCGATTTCACCGTCTCACTCTCAAATTGCAGATTCAAACTTAAATTGTGGTCGCTATCTCGTAACGGATCCTTTACAATGAGTTCCCTTATCAAATCTGGTTCATTACACAGCACTAAATCCAAAATTGCTTTTTCTCTGGGAGGCTCCACTATAATAAAAATTGTTCCCAGTGGGTGTAGGATAGTGTTAATATGTGGAGATCGCTGGTCGGCGGGGACCCGATGGGCCAAAGGGCTTGTTTCCACGCTGTATCTCCAAACCAAACGAAACTAAAGATGGGAAGAAGTTCCAAAAGCTTGAAATCAGCACCAAATTCAGCTTCTTCCTCCTTATTATCTGACTCGTGAATGGATTTCACATAAGCTGAGGGTGGATTCCCAGACTTCCAATCTGCCTCCTTGTGACCCTTGCACCATTTTATCTGCTTCTTGGCTGTAGCTGTAATACTATATTCTGCACTGTTTCCTTTCTCTTCACTATTTGTTGTACTGAGGAATGGGATGCTTGTACTTGTGCATGGAAGATTTATGTGGATAGCATGCAAAATAATGTTTTTCCACTGTATCTTGGTGCACTTGACTACAACAAACCAATCTCAGAAGCAGGATTTGGCTACATATGCTTTGGCACCTGCTATGCTGTTTAACACCGTGGCTGTGCATGTGCTTGACGTCTAACATTCTTACTCTGTCCCCAAATTCTCTGCTTCCCTTTCCCAAAATTAATCAATCTTGGTCTTGATTATACACAACGACTGAGTATTGACAGCTTCTAAACCTTTATGTTAAGAAATTGCTCCCTGTCTCAGTTGAAAATGACTAACCTCTTCCTGAATCTAATTAGCCTACAACCATAAACATTGTGAACTGCTAGTGAATGTCCCGAGGGTGTGGGTGCATTGTTAAAATTGCATTTTTAAAATGTGGTGTGATCCTCTCCAAACTGCTACAAGAATATTGATTGTACTCGAAAGCACTTATGGTATCATGTTTTAGTTTTAGAGATACAACGTGGAAATAGGCCCTACCGCCCATCGAGTCCACACCAATCACCTGTACTATAGTTTTATTCTACACACTAGGGATAATTTACAATTTACAGAAGCCAATTAACCTACAAACTTGTACATCATTGTAGTGTGGGAAGAATCTGGAGCAGTCGGAGAAAACCCATGTGGTCGCAGGAAGAATGTACTAACTCTGTACAGACAGTACTTGAGTCTGGATCGAACCCAGGCGCTGTAAAGCAGCAACTCTACTTGTGTGCCGCCTATTTCTTGACACCATTTTACCTTCTGTCTAAATTGTGCTATCTGCTTTATCTTGTTATTTCATTATTTTTCCATGTTTTAAAAGCCTACGAGTTCTTTAGTAATAAATAATTGTTCCCATCAACTTTGGCATCGGTTAATAATGAAATCTAATTTTTGCATTTAGTGATCTAAATGAGCATCTCTTTAATGATACGAATGTTTACCCGAATGTCCAAAAATTAAAAATAAAGAATAGTTATAAAATGTAAATATTTGACTTCCTGAAAAGGTTTTCTTTTAATAGGGTCACAAGGATCTGTAGATGCTGGTTTACCAGAAATAAAAAAACAAATCAGGAAGTGCTGGAATAACTCAGCATTTCAGGCAGTATCTCTAGACAATATGTATGGGCAACAGGAACGTGGAATGGTCTGAGGAAGGGTCCTGTCCCAAAACTTCTCCAATCCATGTCCTCACAGACCCACTGAGTTACCCCGACACTGTGTTTCTTTTTCTTTATATGTTCTTGTGAGAGCCAGTTTAGTGTTTATGCTCTAAGGAAATAATTTAAAATGTGTTTTAGTATATACTGATTCATGACCAAGAATATACTTTTGATCTATTTCTGTCATTGTAAATCTATTTGCAACACTGGTAAATGGTTCAGTGATAGAGGACTTAAAAGGAATCCTGTTAAATCACTTCACTTGAATATGCTTAGAGTGCCAGCAGTCCTGTTCCAAATTTCTGCAGAAACTTTGTGTTGGCAATTGACCAAGGGAGCAAAGCGGAATCAAATGGACAACATTGTTATTGTTCTGCTACTTTCATATTTTCTGTCCGTGGGCTTCTGGCCAAGTACATCTTAGGGCAAAGGTTATATGTTAGTTCCAAGAATTTGAAACTCTTCCAATCGATGTAATTTTAGTAATGAAGAAAATAAGTGTAAATTAGTTCTTATGGATTCTTCCCTTGTATCTCTTTAGGTCTGGAGACAACTGACGGGTCACACAGCACAGATACAAGCTCACCAGCCTATTGCGCCTATGCTATCAAGCACCCATTTACACCAATCTCATTTCCCCCCCCATTCCCATTAACTTTCCCCTTGATTTTAATACTCAAGGCATTACTGGCAATTTACATTGGTCAATTAACCTAGCAACCCGTATGCCTTTGTGATGTGGGAGGAAACTTGAGCACGTGGAAACCCACGCAGTCAGAGGGAGTACCTGCCAACTCCAGTCAGCCAGCACAGGAGGTCAGGATTACAACTAGATTTGAACTAGCATCACTTGTTTATGGACGTCTCATTACTGAACCAATTGTGACACAGTTCTATTAGCTTTTTTTCCCAAGATGTGGCCGTGTTGCTCAAACCTAGTTGTCTTTGCCCCTCTACAGCCTATTTGTAGGTCCCCCTCCGTCATGGCTGACCATGGGTGATGCATCCTAGTTGTTGGCTATTTGATCCAAACCTCGGCTAGAGCAGCGTCGCTTGTGACTGAAGAGACCAATGCGGGAGTGACAGTCTCTGTGGCAAAGATCACATTTGTGTGTGGTCTCTGGTTGTTGAAGTTGCTGCGTGCCCGGTTGTCTGCCGCTGCGTTCAACAGTTTCTCTTCCCCCGTTGTGATATGTTGGTTCAGGCTACCTCTCCACCTCGTGCGGTCAGCTGCAAGGCTCTCCCAGGACTCCACATCAATGTCAAGCGCCTTCATATCACTCTTGCAGACATCCTTGTAATGTAGCTGGGGGCGGCTGATGGTTCTCCTCCCAGATGTCAGCTCTCCATAGAAGGTCTTTTGTAATATGGCCATCCTCCATGCGGTGGACATGGCCCAGCTACCGCAGTCTGTGCTGCCTGGAAGGCCAGTGCGAGACAGGATCTCGGCGTTGGATACTCTGTCTTGCCAGAATATGCCCAGGGTATGGCGGATGCTTCTAAGGTGGAAGGTGTTGAGTCTTCTCTCCAGTCTGGCATGTATAGTCCATGTCTCACTGCCGTACAGCAGGAACTACAGGCACTGATGGACCGCTTCTATCGGGCTTGCAAGGATTTCATGGGCCGACCATCAGCCTGAAGACGAACGTCCAGGGGCAGGATACAGAGGCACCGCCTGTTATCACCATTGACGACTAAGAGCTCGATGCCGTCCATCAGTTCACATACCTCGGCTCCACCATCACCGACAACCTCTGCTTGGACAAGAGGTTGACAAGAGGATCGGGAAGGCAGCTACAACTTTCGCTCGCCTCACAACTCAAGTGTGGGCCAACCCAAAGCCGACAATGAAGACAAAGATAGCAGCCTATGAGCACGCTGCTGTACGGCAGTGGGACATAGACTACATATCTACAGCCTTACTAGTAAAGGTATTCATACAGTACTGTTGTGCAGGAAACTCCATAATTTTGAGCCAAAAGTAAAGAAGAAATAGTAATGGACTTCCATGTCAGGATGTTTGTGACATGGATAAGGATTCAATCTGGAAGATCTTGTTGGAGCAGTCTAGTGTTGTAGAGTCATAGAGTGATACAGTGTAAAACAGCCCCTTGGCCCACCTTGCCCACACCACTCCTAGTGTTCCAGCTACACTAGTCCCACCTACCCGCGTTTGGCCTGTATCCCGCCGAACCTCTCCTATCCATGTACCTGTCCAACTGTTTCCTATATGTTGGGATAGTCCCTGCCTCAACTACTTCCTCTGGCAGTACATTCCATACGCCCACCACTCCTTGTGTGAAAAAGGTACCCCTTAGTTTCCTATTAAATCTTTCCCTCTTCACCTTAAACCTATGTCCTCTTGTCCTCGGTCCGCCTACTCTGGGCAATGGACTCTGTGTAGCTGGAACATGTTGGCTGGTGTGGGCAAGGTGGGCCGAGGGTGGGCAGGATTTTTGAAGGACAGTATTTTTGATCACCAGGAAAGTTGGGAACTGATTTGGCGTCAACATGGGTTTTTTTTCAGGGGATCTGTGCCTCTACCCAATCTATTCCTCTCATGATTTTATACACTTCTGTAAGATCACCCCTCATCCTCCTGCGCTCCAAGGAATAGAGTCCCAGTCTACTCAACCTCTCCCTATAATTCAGACTGTCTAGTCCTGGCAACATCCTCGTAAATCTTCTCTGTACTCTTTCCAGCTTGACAACATCTTTCCTATAACATGGTGCCCACAACTGGACACAATACTCTAAATGCGGCCTCACCAACATCTTATACAACTGCAATATGACCTCCCAACTTCTATACTGATGGAGGCCAATGTGCCAAATGCCTTTTTGACCGCACTATCTACCTTCAACTCCACCTTCAAGGACAAATTCACCTGCACTCCTGGATCCCTCTGCTCTACAACACTCCCCAGAGCCCTACCATTCACTGTGTAGGTCCAGCCCATGATAGGCATCCCAAAATACAATGCCTCACATTTCTCTGCATTAAATTCCATCTACCATTCCTCAGCCCACCTGGCAATTTTTCACAACCATCTTCACTATCTGCAAACGTGCTAATCTTGCCATGTATGTTCTCATTAAAATCATTGACAAACAATAATGGGCCCAGCACCGAACCCTGAGGTACACCATTAGTCACGGACCTCAAGTCCGAGAAGCAACTGTCCACCTTCATCCTCTGCTTCCTTCTAAGAAGCCAATTTTCTATCCTCTAGTGCAGTGGTTCTCAACCTTTTTTCAGTGATGTACCCCCTGTGAAATATTTTTTCAGCCAAGTACCCCCTAACCAGCGCAAAAATATAATTAAAATCATTACATATATGTAGGCCTATATTTTAAAATCTCACGTACCCCCTGGAGTGCCTTCACGTACCCCCAGGGGTTTGCGTACCCCCATTTGAGAACCACTGCTCTAGTGGTAGAGGAAACTAATGTTTAAAGTAGAAGAATGGGTGCTGAGCATATTGAATGCTGTTCAAGCTGTTGCGATCTAAAGGGGCTGTCCCACTTGGGCAACCTAATTGGCGAGTTTAGAAGAGTTTGGAAAAAATGACATGTTGAAGACCTCCTTCGACTATGTTGACGACTAGCTACGACTAATTTCCGGAAAATTGGACACCGAATAGTGGAGAGTGAAGACGACCTCCTTCGACCCCCCCTTCGACTATGATGAAGACTATCTATGACTACCTTCAACTATCTTTGACTACCCTCGATTACCTATGACTAACATGCCGACCTACTACGACTAAACCTACGGGTAAAAAAAAGTATCGATTTTTTTTTTTTCCATGGCGACCTTTTTTTACTCGCCGGGATTTTTTAACATATTGAAAAAAACACCGCGACCTAGCTGAGGCCTCGTGTACGCGGAGACCACTCTCGAGCATGAAGGAGAGTTACGAAGACCTCCTAGGACCTCGTGTCGACCATGCTGCGAGTATGAGTCGAGGGCAAACTCGCCAGAACTCACATTTTAGGTCGCCCAAGTGGGACAGCCCTTTAAGCAAGCTTTGGATGTACCATCATGGTCTTGTCTGGTGCATTTTAGATAGTGGGAAGGATTTGGAATACAAGAAGGTGAGGTATTGGTCACACGATGCCTAACGTATGACCTGTTTTTCTAGCCCATGTTGCTGGTCTTATTTAGTTTCTAGTAAATGCTGATACTCCCAGGATGTTGCTGCTTGGAGGTAATGCTTTTGAATATTGGGTAAGAGGTTAGAGTTTCTCTTTGAAATTGCTTTGCAGTTTTGTGCCGCAAGGGTTATTTGCCACTTATAGGCTTATGTTCGAATATTGACCAAGGAGGCATGTATGATTTTGTTTGCTGGAAATGAGTATGGAGATATTTAAAGTTTGTATTTAAAGCAATTTGACGTGTACTTGGAAAACTTGATCATTCTTGTGCACTAGATTAATGGAAATGCACTAGTTTAATGGAAACCCTTGTGTTTTCAGACTGGGAACATATTTAACAATACACTGTTACTGTCCATTGTGCATTTGCAAAATCCTCAAAATAAACTGAAGTAATTGGCACCATATAGGATTACACCTCTATTGATATAACTATGTTCCGTAGCTTTAGCCTGCTACAGAAAACAAAATGTTAATTACAGTCAGTTGGACCCATTTTTTACTTTAAGATTTATGGTGATAGCCTGGCTGGTGAATGACCTTATCGTGCCACTACCAGTTAATAAGTAATACGGGTAAAGTCTTTCTGTTTTCATTTTGTTTTGAGCTACCATAAGAATGATTGTATTTAATTTCCTCCCCCTCAAATCTGTGCTACATTTCTTAGCCAGTAGGAAGGCGAGTCAGTAGAAAATTTAGTCAATGTTAAAGCAAAAAAAGGAGTGGCCACCAAATAACCAGTTTTTTTGTTGTTGTGTGGTTTGTGTGTGGTTTCGATGCTTGACTTTACAAGTTCCATCTGCTTGTCACACTGAGTTACTCCAGCATTTTGTGTCTATCTGGGACCACGTGGGTTTCCTTTCACATACCAAAGACATTTAGATTTGTCGGTTAATCAGCCATGGTAAAATTGCTTCTAGCCTGCAAGTGAGTAATAGAATCAGTAAGGGTGGGGTAACGCATGCAATAGTTGATGGAAACTCGGGGAGACTAAAAAATGGGACTAATGTAAGGCTCGTCTAAAGAAGGGTCTCGACCAAAAACGTCACCCATTCCTTCTCTCCAGAGATGCTGTCTGTCCCGCTGAGTTACTCCAGCTTTTTGTGTCTATCTTTAAATTAAATGGATGTTTGACGACCGGCGAGGACTCTGGGCCAAAGGCATGTTTCCACGCCATGGAGCTATGGACTTGCTCCCCAAGATTTCTCTGCACATTAGTGCTCCGAAGGAACCTGTCATTCACTTCATAAATCTGACCAGATTTTGACTTTCGAAACTTCAAAAGTATATTACCTCAAAACCTGTCTGGATTAAATTCCAACCGAAATCGCTCTGCCCTGATTATCCAGTTGTTCTGTAACCCACAACATTCCATGACAACCATCTTTGCTATCTGCGACTCCACCAATTCTCATGTTATCCGAGTTCTTCCTAATCAGACTGTCTCCATTCTCAACCAAGTAATTTCAATAAAGGTCTCGGAACCACTCACTGTGGTACATCATTTGTGTACCAGAACTTTCTGGACTTCCAATCAGAGAAACACCGGCCAGCTACTACACTCTGCCTCCTATCACCACGCCTATTTTGGATTTGGTTTGCCAACACACCTTGGATCTCTTGTGCCATAAACTTCCAGACCAACCCATCATGCAGGACATTGTCAAAAGCCTTACTAAAGTCCATGTAAACCACATCTACTGCTTAGTATCCCACCAATTTTGTTAAGTACCTCCTCAAAAAAATTAAATGAGATTTGTGAAACATGATTTCCCCAGGAAAAAAACCCATGCTGACTCCGAATCAGTTCCCAACTTTCCTGGTGATCAAAAGTCCTGTCCCTCAACCTTCTCTTACAGTTTTTCCTACTACTGTGTAAGGCTCATCGGCATCTTATTTCCAGGCTTAGTCATATAATCGTTTGAACAAGGGCACAATTTTACCTATTCTCCTGTCTTCTGGCATCTCGCATGTGACTAATGAAGGTGCAAAAATATTTTCAGACTACAAGCAATATCTTGCCTTGCTTCCCTTAGCTTTCTAAGTTGGATCCTGTCAAGCCCTGGGGATTTACCTGCCCTAACATGCATCAGTATTTTTTTAACATTTCTTGATATAATCGTGCTCCAGAATATCAACATACCCCTCTCCTCCCGGTGAATACCAGTAAAGTACTCATTTAGGACTGCATTCATATCCCTGGTTCCACTTGTAGATTTCCCCTTGAGGGGTCTACTCTTTGTTTAGTTACCTTGTTGCTTCTAATTAAGATACAAAAGGTTTTAAAATTCTCCTTAATCCTACTTGCTAAGGTCATTTCATGGCCCTTTTTTGCTCTCAATTTATTAAATTTTCTTCTATATCCCCTATAAAGGACTTGTTTGATACCAATTTCCTATACCTGACAAATGCTTCCTTCTTTTTTTTGCTGGCCTCCAATATCCCTTGATTCTCTAAATTTACCATCTTTGCCTCTTAACTTTTACAGGGACATGCTGACTTTGAACTCTTAGAATCTCGCTTTTAGACTTATCAGATGTTGTTTTTTCCCGCCAACAGCTGTTGGTGGGAAAAAACAGTCTATATTCACCAGATCCCGCATACATTATTGATACTTACCTCCTTCCCTGCTCTATTTATGGACCTAAAGTTTGCTTTTTTCCACCACTATTTGAAATATTTCAAACTTTGTTCACTGTTCTCAAAAGGTTGTTCCACAGCCATTACTGAGGCTGTTTTCCAGGAATAACAAAGAACACTTATTATCACATACACCAATTGGTGTAGTGACATTTGAGTTGCCATTTGCAGCACAATAAAAATAAAACACAACATTAAAGAAGAATTTAACAGTAAACATAAAAACATCCCCCCACAATGGTTCCCACTGTGAGGGAAGGCAGCAAATTCCAGTCCTCTTCCTCTTGTTCACCCCGTGGTCGGGGCCTATTTGAGGCCTCCGCAGTCGCTGCAATGGTGGCCCGATGTTTCTGGCCCTCTTGCCGGATGATGGAGCTCCGGCGTCAGAATAACACTCTTCAGCGGCTTGGAGTGTCTGGAACGGCCGCTTGCTGCCAGACACCGCGGCTCCTGAAGTCCACAGGCCACGCTGGTCGGAGCTCCAACACTGGCGATCTCGGCGAGAGATCCCAGGCTCCGCGGTGTTCGGAGTCAGTGGAAGCTCCGCAACGACAGCTCCGCGATGTTGGAGTCGCCGGTCTCAGCACTCCGGAGCTTACCACACGGCGGCCTTCGGTAAGGCATCGCCTGCTCCGCGATGGTGCTTCAGCGCTGCGCCGCCGCCGAAGCTGAAGATTCTGGCTGGTCCCGGAAGGAAATGCCGATCCAGTCCAGGTGGTAGGCCACGAGGAGAGGGCGAAGATGCGGCTCGGAGGAAAGAAGCATCTCCGACCAGGTAGGGACTGAGAAGGTTTCCCCATTGCCCCCACCCCCCACATAAAAAGACTAGACCTCCAAAACAACACTTTTTAAACACACTAAAAATTAAAAATAAAGGTGAAAAGACGAACAGCTGCAGGCTGGGCAGCCATACTCGATGGCGCCCCCTCTTCAATGTGATCCCCTATTAAAAATGTCACCCACGTTGAATGTAATTTTCTGTGGAAAAGTTTGTCATGTTCTATCAAATTCTTCAGAGGTATTAAGTGTCATAGCTTTGACTTCATGTAGGTCACCGTAACATGACTCAATTTTTGTATTTGTTGTCTGTGGTTCTGTGAGGTGGTCAATGTGGCCCCCTGCTGGTTGACAAAGCATGGGTAGAACTTGCTTTAAGCTGGTCCCTTGAAATTAAGTAAATAACGTGAAAAAGGAAAAGCAAAACCTTTGGAGACATAAAGTGTGTTAATGTCATATCCTACACATCCAAATGTGTTTTAATATTTTAACATGCCGTAATATTTTACATTGCCAATGTTGCCTGTGTGGTAACACCATGACATCGATCAGAAGGTCATGATCCTCAAATGTTGTGGAATGAGCTCTGTGCTATTGCAGTACTGGACTATTCCATTAACACTTGTCGATGAAATGTTAATGGAATAATCTGCATCTGGATTGAATTTGCAAGATCCCTTTAAAAACAGAAAATGTCACAAATATTCAGTAGTAGCGCTGAGCTGCAATATTAACTCTCTTTCTTTCTCCTGTCTGACTTTTTTTCCAGCACTTTTTAAAAAATTTTGTATTTCCAGGCTCCCTATATTTTTGGTACGTGAGGAAGAATAGGAAGCCAAACAGTATCCTGGATTACATTTATCTTTCAACGGTTACTTTTTAGTCAGTCGTTTATGCCTAATTAGGGGAGACTATGTGTTCGGCACGGACTAGAGGGGTCGAGATGGCCTGTTTCCGTGCTGTAATTGTTATATGGTTATTTACCTCATTGTATGAAAGTTGATCGCCACTTTTCCCATAATTGCCACACATTACAATAGTAATTTTGAAAATAATTATTACTGCCTTTGAGTTTTTCTGGGAATTCTGAGGCTGACAGATGTTATATAAATACAGGATCTTTCTTTGAGTAAAAATGGTTCAGCGGTATTTCATACTTGATATACAAGCTGTTTCCTAATGTGAAGTATACCACTCACTATCCTTTGTAGTTGAGCTATTCCAGTCATCAGACTTTCAGGTTTGTTGCTGTGCCAGGACTTTATAAAAAATTTAAAGTTGTAATTACTTGAAGAATTAAAATAAATCTCTTCCTGTTATCATATTACTTTAATGGTGTGATAACAATAAGATGATTTCATGAGCAAGTATGTTGAGTCACATTAAGTTCTTCTGAAGGCGTTATTACATTGTAAATTGTTTTTTAATTTCTAATCATTTTATCTGTATGTTGACACGAGGAAGTAATTAAATGCCTAACTTCCTATTCCATGTCATGATAGTTTTTATCTTTTGCAATTGCTGTGATGCCTTTCAATGTTCCAACACACTTCATGGAAAAGTTGATAAACAATATTTGACATACAACTACGTAAGGAGTTTGGTAAACTGGTGTTCAGGGAAGTCGTTGTCAAGGAATGCATTAAAGGATTAAGAGGTTTAAGGAGGGAATTTCTAGTCTAATGAGCTTGAGACATGGCTGCCCAAGATGGAACAATTGAGTTTGCCAATGATCATGGAGCAGGAAATTGCAGAGGTTACCAAGATTGGGAGAGGCTAATTCTTGGAGGGATTGGAACATTTTTTTTTACATTGTTGTATGTACGGCTGTCAGCATCATCAAGGACCCACACCATCCTGGCGCACACTCATCTCTCCGCTGCCTTCATGTAGAAGATATAGGAGCCTGAAATCTGCAACAAACAGGTTCAGGAATAGCTCTTCCCCACAGCCATAAGACTATTAAACTCAACTCAAACAAAACTTTAATTAGCCTACTGCACTTTATGTTTATTTATGTGTGTGTATATATATATATTCAATGGTATATGGACACACTGATCTGTTCTGTATTATTTATGCCTGCAATATTCTGTTATGCTGAAGCAAAGCAAAAATTTAATTGTCCTATCTGGGTCACATGACAATAAACTCTCTTGAATCTTGAATCTTTAAATCGAGTTATAGAATTGTACAACAGGGAAACAGGGCGTAACTTGTCCATTCCGACCAAGATGCCCAATCTAAGCATGTCCCGTTTGCCTGTGTTTGGCCCATATCCCTCTCAACCTTCACTATCCGTGCATCTTTCCAAAGTATTTTTAAATATTCTTATAGTACCTGTCTCAACTATTTCCTCTGGCAACTCATTCCATTTACCTAACCACCCTCTAAGTGAAAAGGTTGCCGTTCAGGCTCCCATTAAATTTTTCCTCTTTCACCTTAAACCTATACTTCTTCTTGATTCCCCTACCCTGGGAAAAAAAGATTCTGTGCATTCACCCCATCTATTCCCCATTTAATTTTATGCACCTCTGTAAGGTCACCCATCAGCCTCCTCCAAGCTAAGGTATATAGTCTTAGCCTGCTCAACCCTTCCCTGTAGCTCAGGCCCTCGAGTCCTGGCGATATCCTGTAAATCTTTCAGCACTCTTTCCAAGGTTAAAGACATATTTCCTTTAGTAGGTTGACCAAAACAGAACACACTTCTCAAGTATGGCCTTACCTGCATCTTGTACAACTGGTAGCCTGCTCTGGCAGCTTAGATCTGTGGAATCCAGGAAGAGCTAGCTAACTGGAGGCATGATGGTTTCATGGTGGGAAGCATGGGGTGATGGTGGAACGATTTGTTTCCCCCTTGGAGGCCTGTGACTAGTGGTGTACTTCATAGGTTGCTGCTGGGCCCATTCGCACATGTCATCAATGATATGGAATGTACAAGGCATGATTAGTAACTTTGCTGATGACCATGAAGATGGTCCTGGGAAGTGTTGTGGAGCAGAGGAATCCAAGAGTACGGGTAACATGGTTCTCTGAAAGTGGCATGACAGGTATATAGGCTGGTGAAGAAGACTTTTGGCATACTAGTGTTCAGTCGGGGAACAGAGTACAGAAGATGGGACGTAATGTTACAGTTGTGCAAGATGTTGGTGAGGCCGTACTTGGTGTATTATGTTTACTCTACTATAGGAAAGATGCCATTAAGCTGGAAAGAGTACAGA
This sequence comes from Amblyraja radiata, assembly GCF_010909765.2. Taxonomy (NCBI): domain Eukaryota; kingdom Metazoa; phylum Chordata; class Chondrichthyes; order Rajiformes; family Rajidae; genus Amblyraja; species Amblyraja radiata. The sequence goes on along the minus strand of NC_045965.1, from coordinate 56,883,262 downwards.
GAAGATTTACAAGCATTCAAGGGCCTAAGGTTGGGCAGGCTAGGAATTTATTCCTTGGAGCACTAGAGACTGAGAGCTGAAAGGTTGAGAGGAATAATAGGCAAATCAGACTAGCTTAAATGAGCATCCTGTTTAAAGTGGACGGGTTGGGCCAAAGGGCCTTTATCCGTGCTATATCACACTTTGACTCCAAGTTGCTTGTTTTTTTTTTACCAAAGTAACAAATAGAATATTTAGGAGTATGGACAAAGCATAATTTAAATTAAAATTGAAATGCTTTGATTTCAAAACTGATATTACTTTGATTGTTTATATGAGGGAATAGACATCCAAGTAAAATTAATTTTGAGACTAGAAGTTTGCTTTGCAATAATTATAACATGGTATGTCAATGAAAGCTCACTGCAAAGGTATGCAACAGCAGAATATTTGCAGGTTACTTCATGGCAAGAATAGATATATACCCATAACCTTATTTTCCTTTAATATTAATATATGTAACACATTGAGTCCAATTTTTGATGGAAATATAATATCAGCAGAGCTGTATCTTTTCTATTCCTGCCCATCACTCTATTACCGGGATAGACCAGAAGTAGGTTAGAACTATGTTTTTGTTACATTCGGAAGACAACATTTTAAATTACTTTTTTGGCTCGTATAAATTCAAATACATGAAAGGAAACTCATTGGTTCTTTTCACATTTTTATATCCTTAACATAATTGTTTGATTCACTATACTAAAGTTCATGTTTGAAACTGTCTAATGTTTTTCTTGTTTTTCTTTTAGGATCAATTTGACAATATAGAGAAACACACACAATGGGGAATTGATTTCTTTGAAAAATATACGAAGTTTGTTAAAGAGCGACTTGACATAGAGCAAAGCTATGCAAAACAATTAAGGTAAGATGATCAATTTATATTGTCAGAACTATGCTGTTGTAGCAATCTGATTGGGAGAGGGGGAGGACTGGCTGATCAACATTCCAGGTATAGATGTTTCAGACATGGCTGAGGGATGTGAAAGAGGTGCATTGCTGATTATGGAAAATGCCACAGCTGCACTTGCAGATGGCATCTTGGAGGGCTCATCCAGCAAAACCATGTAAGTAGGATTCAAAAAGCTGAAAACATGAAGATAGGGTAGACACAAAATGCTGGAGTAACTCAGCGGGTGATGTAGCATTTCTGGAGAGAAGGAATGGGCGACGTTTCGATCTGAAGAAGGGTCTCGACCTGAAACGTCGCGCATTCCCTCTCTCCAGAGATGCTGCCTCACCCGCTTTATATTTTGTAAATCTTCGATTTAAACCAGCATCTGCAGTTCTTTCTTACACAACATGAAGATAGGATTACATTATAGGTCTCCCAATAGCCAGCAGGAGATAGAAACATAGAAAATAGGTTCAGGAGTAGGCCATTCAGTCCTTTGAGCCAGCACCGCCATTCAATATGATCATGGCTGATCATCCAAAATCAGTACCCCCTTCCTGCTTTTTCCCCATAACCCTTGATTCCGTTAGCCCTAAGTGCTAAATCTACCTCTTTCTTGAAAACATCCAGTGAATTGGCCTGCACTGCCTTCTGTGGCAGAGAATTCCAGAATCGCAACTCTGGGTGAAAAGGTTTTTTCTCATCTCAATCCTAAATGGCCTACCCCTTATTCTTTAGGCCATAGAGGAACAGAAATGCAGGCAGATTGTGGAAAGATGTAAAATGATTTTAATTTCTTCAGGGACTCCCCTAGTGTCAGGAGCTTAGATGGGGCAGAATTTGTTAGATGCATCCAGGAACAGGGTTACAGGGTTTCCTTTATTGTCATTCAGACCGAAGTCTGAACGAAATTTCGTGCCTGCAGTCATACATACATACAATACAATAAAAAAACAACAATAAACACATATCAACATCCACCACAGTGAGTCCACATAGCACCTTCTCACTGTGATGGAGGCAAAAGTCTTAGGGCTGCAGTCTCTTCCCTCCTCTTCTCTCTCTGCGCTGAGGCGACACCCCACCGGGCGATGTAGCAAACAGTCCCGCGGCTCAAACACCGCGGCCCCGGGGTGGTCGAAGCTGCCGTCCACCAGTCCTGCTGACACAGCCGCTGGCCCGCGGCCGAACCCCGGACTCAGGTCACCGCCGCCAGAACGCCATCCCAGCCACCGGAGCACCGTTCCAGCCCCGAGCCGGATCGCCCTCACGTGAGTGCCGTTACTGTCTCAGCCTCGCGCCAGGCCGCCCCGACATGGGCGCCGCTCCTCCCTCGGGCTGGGCCGGGCAGCCCCGACATGGGCGCCGCTCCTCCCTCGGGCCGGGCAGCCCCGACATGGGCGCCGCTCCTCCCTCGGGCCGGGCAGCCCCGACATGGGCGCCGCTCCTCCCTTGGGCTGGGCCGTCCAAACATGGGCGCCGCTCCTCCCTCGGGCTGGGAGCGCCGCACCTCCCCGAGCTCGGCCACTCCGACGGGAGCACCGTTCCTTCCTCGGACCAGGCCGCCCCCCGGGAGCGTCACAGCCCCTCACGGAAGCCCTGTTCCAGCCCCGAGGCTACTTGAAACAACATGTCGATAGTCCAAAGATAGACACAAAAAGCTGGAGTATTCCAGTGATTCAGACAGCATCTCTGGAGAAAAGGAATATGTAACATTTTGGGTTGAGACCCTTCTTCAGACCAACTAGGGAAGAGGCCATACTGGACCTTGTACTGGGAAATTAGCCTAGTCAAATGATCAAAGTTTCAGTGGGAGAGCATTTTGGGAACTGAGAGATTAAAACTTTATTTTAATGCAAAAGGCCTGACAAGTAAGGCAGGTGAATTCAGGTAATGGATTGGTATATGGAACTGGGATATTATACTATAACAAAAGCACATTTGAAGGAGGGTCAGGACTGCTGGTTCAATGTTGAGAGGTGCAAATCGACAGGCATGATAGAAGGGAAGGTAAGGCAGGAGGGGAGTTGTGTTTTTGGTCACAGGATATCACAATAGATTTTGGGTGATGGGGAATTATTGAAAAGGCATTTGAGGGGGGGTCATCTTTTTCATGTAGAGGATGATACCCATATGGAACAAACTGCTAGAGAAAGTGGTTGAGTTTGTACAATGACAACTTGTAAAATACATTTGGACGAGTGCATAGATAGGAAAGGTTTAGAGAGATATATATGTCTAATATGGGGAAATGGGACTAGCTTAGATGGGCACCTTGATTAGCCTGGACAAGTTGGGTTGAAGGGCCTGTTTCCTTGATTTATTACTCTTGACTGGGTTCTGACCACCACAATCCAAGAATGATTTGGCTTCAGAAGAAGTTCACTAGGATTTTATCTGGATTAGAGAGTATTAGCTATAAATTCAACCTCCGACATTCCAGAGAAAACAATCCACACAATACTCCAAATGTGGCCTCACCAAATTCCTATAAAACCACTCAAGTCTTGATCAATGAAGGCAAGTGTATACCATATACCTGTTGTGTTGCCATTTGCAGGAAGTTATGGACTTGGGCTCGTCCATCAATGATGTTACAGTATTGCGTACAGTTTTGGTCTCCAAATCTGAGGAAGGACATTATTGCCATAGAGGGAGTGCAGAGAAGGTTCACCAGACTGATTCCTGGGATGTCAGGACTGTCTTATGAAGAAAGACTGGATAGACTTGGTTTATACTCTCTAGAATTTAGGAGATTGAGAGGGGATCTTATAGAAACTTACAAAATTCTTAAGGGGTTGGACAGGCTAGATGCAGGAAGATTGCTCCCGATGTTGGGGAAGTCCAGGACAAGGGGTCACAGCTTAAGGATAAGGGGGAAATCCTTTAAAACCGAGATGAGAAGAACTTTTTTCACACAGAGAGTGGTGAATCTCTGGAACTCCCTGCCACAGAGGGTAGTCGAGGCCAGTTCATTGGCTATATTTAAGAGGGAGTTAGATGTGGCCCTTGTGGCTAAGGGGATGAGAGGGTATGGAGAGAAGGCAGGTACGGGATACTGAGTTGGATGATCAGCCATGATCATATTGAATGGCGGTGCAGGCTCGAAGGGCCGAATGGCCTACTCCTGCACCTAATTTCTATGTTTCTATGTTATTGGTCTTGCCATTAATTGTATATTTGTCCATTACATTCAACCTCCCAAAGTTCAACACCTCGCAGATACAATGACTACATTTAAAAGGTATTTAGGCAATGTAGGGGCAGGCAGGGAATAGTAGGATAGAGACCATGTGCAAGGAGATGGGATTAGTTAAATTGGTGTAATGATTGGCACAGCTGTGATGGGTTGTAGGGCATGTTCCTATTGTATGATCTGCGCGTATTCTACGCATCACTGTGAAGGCCAAAATGTTTCAAAGGTAACTTTCATCGCACTTTACTATTAATATTTTGTTAACTCCATATTTTTGGAAGATTTAATGTTTGCATTTGAGAGCTTTAGTTAGATAATTTCCATGTAGAATTACAAAGGTTTTTTTTTTTTTTAAATACCCCCTAGGAAGGACCCTTTATTGAAGAATGCTTTTGTTTTTATTAAAGATTAACTTAGATATTGATTCTTGTATTCTAAGTAATCCCATGTAATGGATTCTTTGCAACAGTCAGCCTAAAAGGCTGCAATGAATTTTGAGATATTGTGATGTTACTGACCAGGTTGTTCACAAATACAATTATAAATTGTGTGTACAAAGAGTAAAATTGCAGATTTTTGAATTAATTAATACTTTTCATTTGTTCTTTTGGTTGCCATTCGACCATTGTAAACATTGGAGAGTCTCTTTCTCAAAGAAAGGCAGGTGAAAAATAATAGTTTTTAAGACAATATGCTAAATATTTCATAGGCAAGACGTAAAGGGTTGCCATGGGTAAGCAGGAACGAGGAGTTGAGGTTTCAATCGGAGCACCGATCTTGTTAAATCATGGAGCAGACTTGAAAAGATGAGTGGCCCTCTGCTTGCATTTGATCAGACAATGCCATGAGACAATCACCTGAAAAGACACTTGCAACATTGGTACTGGGGTTGACAGAATACAGGATGAATCAATTGCTAGTTCCATCAAAAGCCACGGCTTACTTTTAGATGACAATAAGCGAGTTTGGTATTCCGACTGCGCATGCCCAGGTCGTAGGTCACCCACGATAAACATTCTCCACAGCTCAGCTGCTGCGCGTATACAGCCCGCGCCCCATCCGCAGCCAGGATTGAAGCCGGATCCCCGGCGCCGCTGAACTGCCACTGGACTGTCCCCCGTCCCCCCGAGCACCCCACCCCTGTCCGGGGGCTGGTGGAGATGCCCGGGGCGACCCCGGATGGACGGGACACCGGCCTGGAGCATCGGTGGACCCAGGCCCACAGCCAGCGCAGAGAAGAAGCGCCCAGCCCTGCCAGGCCAACCAACAGCCCCGGACCGGCGGGACACCGGCCCGAAGCAGTGGCGGCCCCAGGCCAACAGCCAGCGCGGACCGTCAGTCCAGGGTTGTCGTTCAACCTCACTGGACAGGCAGAGCCGACCCGGAGCCAGGGGCCACCACGGCCCTGGGCCGACACCCCACCTGTTCAGGGCCATCCCGGACATCCCCGGCTGCCCCGGACAGGGACGGGACACCCAGGAGGGGATGGGGGTGGCCCAGCAGCAACCCAACAGCGCCCGCAGCGCCGGAGACCCAGGCCTGACCCCGAACACGGATGAAACGCAGGTCCGTACACACGCAGCGGCTGAGCCGCCGAGAATGTCTCTCCGCTGGTCTAGTGTCTCTGCTGGTCTAGTGTCTCCCATTTGCATCTGCCCCCTCTCTCTCTCATTGTTACACCCTGCTCTCCCGCTACCTCAGATTAAATATATTTTTACACATAAATTAAGAATAAAGATAAGAATTTATACACAGTTTATACAGCCAGCACTTCGCTCGCTTTTTCTTTATCGCGAATAACCCTTGACAAATCACATGATTCCTTGCGTTTTTTCGGAATACCAAACTCGCTTATTACCACAGAAAATCATCTCGACTTGCTTCACAGAGGCTTGGGCTGAAAGTGGAGCGTATGGGGAAAAATTGAGACGTGGGATTAATAACAAAGTTCATATTGGAAGCAAAGCAGTGACATGGATTCTGGAGGGAATTCCAAAGTATGAAATCTAGCTGGTCTCCAATTGTTCAGTATAGGAACAAGCGTTTGTGCAGAGACTTGGCGTCAGAGTAGGAGTTCGGAAGAATGGTGTTCCAATGGAGGAAAAGATAGGGAGGTGGAGTCTATATTTAAGAAAGAATTGCAGATGCTGGTAAAATCGAAGGTGGACACAACGTGCTGGAGTAACATCAGTGGATGAGGCAGCATCAACGTTTTAGGTCGCCACTCCCTTCTCTCAATAGATGCTGCCTCATCCGCTGAGTTACTCCAGCATTTTGTGTCTACCGATGTGGAGTCTATGTAAGGATTGAAATATCACGATGTGTATTTTCAATGAGACATTGGGGTCAGAGAGTCAGTTTAATTTATCAGCATTTGGTGATATTGGGTGGAATGATGCAGAATAGTGCAATGGACTCCAGGATTGGAAGCCATAGTCATTTTGGAGATGAGATTTGAAGATTAATCTTTACGTTCTGGTTTATATAGACTGAAGTGTGACATATTGTGGTGGTGAAGTTCATTGTGATGGAGAAACAAATTATGGAACAACAGATGTGATTGCAAAAAGATGAATGCTGTTGAATTTTGATGCCTCATTTTGAATGCATGAGGCATCAAAAGTGGTGTCTAGAAGAAGGTTGTTAAAAGGAGGGAATTTATTTTTTCACGTGGCCTTATTTGATTTAAGTATCTGCTGTGGTTTCGCTGTTGAGTCCTTCCTGAATATTGGCTTTGGCATCAACGGTTTCCTCCCTGTGAGGTAATATGTGGATTCGTAAGGATTAAATATAAATAGTATGGTAATAAACTTTAAGGATTGATAATAATTGGGTCATAAGGTCATAAGGAATAGGAGTAGTATTAAGCCGTTCCACCCATCGAGTCTACTCTGCAATTCAATCACGGCTGATCTAACATAATATCATACCACATCAAGGTTGAAAATGGTGACAATATATGCAAGTTGGCCAACAATTCAAAAGATTGAGTTGCAGCATGAATTGCAAGTCTCAAATTTATTGGTAGCTCTATGTACTTTGCATAAACAGCCTCTTGCTTTTCTATTCTTTTTTGTAGGAATTTGATTTCTATGTTAATTCTGATTAAGCTTACAATAGAAAGTGATATCTGGTAGTAATTAATGTAAATCTTATCATAATGACTTGATATTTAATGCCTTACAGTTAATCAGTGTAGCCCAGAAAGTGAACAATCTGTGCTCATCGCCTGTAGCTTTTTTTAAACAAAATCGCATTCCTGAAGAAGGGTTTCGACCCGAAACGTTGCCTATTTCTTTCACTCCATAGATGCTGCCCCACCCAATGAGTTTCTCCAGCATATTTGTATACCATCGCATTTCAGATGTTTGGATTTCCTTTATTTTTCCTTTGCCATCTTTTCTTTTAACCAGTCGTTTTCCCCTCTCATTTCTTTAATTTTTCCATCTGTCATTTTTGTTTCTCCTTCGGTCCATAAATCTCAATAGTTAAGGGATTATTGACTCACTTTCAGTTCTTTCAGTTTTCCCAACAAATTATACCACAGATGTTTTTTGATTTGAAGAATGAACAAATGGTTGGACTTCTATTTGCAATACGCAATATGTACTTTGGTGCCAGAGCTAATCTTTATAAAATTATGACCATATAAGACCATCATTGTCTCCATGAAAGTGCCTGAAATTTGCTGCGCACTTACTAGATGAATGATGCATTCCTTTTCATTTGCCATTGAAGTGTTGCATAAACCTTATATCCATTTCTTGGTATTGGAGGAGGTTCTTAAATATCCACACACTTTTTAACTTTTATTCATTCCCTCCTCCAAAATTCTGTGCTTAATCGGTAGATTAATGTACAAGCCTAGACTTGGGTTGGTAAACAAATGTCTCTTCTGCATTTGTATAAAACATCTCGGTTACTGCCTGAGAGTAGAAATGAAAATGTATCATGTTTGCTTGATTAATTATGTACTACTTGTAATCCCTTGATCTTCTAAAGCATGAATGAGTAAGATAAATCAATCATATTGATGTCATGGCCAAGAAAACACATGAACACCACCTACCTGCTCAGAAGACTAAGGAAATTTGGCATGTTTTCAAGTACTCTTGCAAATTTCTATATATGCACCATAGAAAGCATCCTATCGGGATGCGTTGCAACTTGTTTTGGCAACTGCTCCGTAAGACTGCAAGAAATTCCAGAGTGTTGTGGATGTAGCACAGTCCATTGTACAAACCAGTTCCTTGCTGCTGCCTCCCCCCCCATCCCCCACAGACGATGCAAAACCGTGAAAGCATGTACCACCAGATTTGGAAAAGGCTTCTTCCCCTGCAGAACAGATCTTTCATAGAAACATAGAAAATAGGCGCAGGAGGAGGCCATTCGGCCCTTCAAGCCAGCACCGCCATTCATTGTGATCATGGCTGATCGTCCCCTGTGCCTGCCTTCTCCCCATATCCCTTGACTCCATTAGCCCCTAGAGCTCTATCTAACTCTCTCTTAAATCCATCCAGTGACTTGGCCTCCACTGCCCTATGGCAGGGAATTCCATAAATTCACAACTCTCTGGGTGAAAAAGATTTTTTTCACCTCAGTCTTAAATGACCTCCCCTTTCATAAGCTAAGATGCAGTTCCAATATCCCAACCAATACCATTGCAACCCAAGTTGTCTTAATGATTGACTCTGAACCCCAGATAATCACTTTGTATCTGATCAGACACAGTAAAGGTGTCCACTTGCTGTCCTCCTTTGGCTGATGACTTGACATTGAATCCCATTCTTAAAAAGCACGTGGAGGAAGGTCCAAGTGCTATAAAAGGGAGGTACCTCCTAACTGTCCAAGAATAGTTGGTAGCACCCACACTAACCAGGCTGGCTAATTCCTGTAAAGGGCCTGTCCCACTTTCCCGAGCTGCTCACGAATTTTCCCCTTGATTCAAACTCGGAGAATGTTCGTAACGGGTCCGTAGGAGGCCGTAGATATATCGTAGCGGCTCATTATGTCAGCCGTAGGTACTCGGGGCATCAGGTAAGTCGGGACGTTTTTTCCAGCATGACAAAAAATGTCCACGAGTAAAAAGATAGTCGGGAGGAGAAAAATTGCAACATTTAATGCCCCGAGTACCTACGGCTGACATAACGAGCCGCTACGATATATCTACGGACTCGTACGGACCCGTTACGAACATTCTCCGAGTTTGAACCAAGGGGAAAACTCGGGAGGATACGTGTGCAGCTCGGGAAAGTGGGACAGGCCCTTAAGACACAAGTCCCATTTGTGTGTCTGCAACTGGTTGAGAGAAAATCAGCACTAAGGAAAAATCTATTTGATCAGACCTTCCCATACCTCTCAGTTACAGATACATATGTCCATGATGGTATCAGTAGGAGGGATTACTACATAGTTTCTGCAGAGTTCATGTTTCTTTCCCACTGAGGATGAATCATGTGCCTCATGTGTTAGAGTAGGAACAGTTGGAGCAGCTTGTAACTGGGCCATCAGGAGCAGCAGAAATACTTTAAAATCGGGAACCTTGAGAACTTCAGACATGACTTCAGAATTAAGGGACAGAACTTTAGGGGTAACATGAGGGGGAACTTCTTTACTCAGAGAGTGGTAGCGGTGTGGAATGAGCTTCCAGTGGAAGTGGTGGCGGCAGGTTCGTTGGTATCATTTAAAAATAAATTGGATAGGCATATGGATGAGAAGGGAATGGAGGGTTATGGTATGAGTGCAGGCAGGTGGGACTAAGGGAAAAAAGTTGTTCGGCACGGACTTGTAGGGCCGAGATGGCCTGTTTCCGTGCTGTGATTGTTATATGGTTATATGGTTAACTGGTAAATATCTCTGTCATTTCACTCAAGCCAAGGGACCAACCGTAGGAGAATCACCTGTGGCTTAAAAATGAACTATCAACTTGGTGAAATGCAATGTAATGAAGGGACATTTCATTGTACTGTTAAAAAGAGAGCTGGGTAAATTTCTAAAAGGCTGGGGAGTTGGCCAGGTAGATTACTTTCTATGGTAGAGACCTGATGAACCAAATGGCTTATTTCCGTCCTCTGGCCATTCTATAAAAGGTAATTATTATATAAAAAGTTCAATCCTTGGCCTGTTTGCTAATCTTGTGCAACAATTTCTACTAATTTAAAAAAAGGACGTGCCACCTTCTCATTTTCAGGTGTCAGGAAGCGTATAATAATAATAATAATAATAATAATACATTAAATAATTAATACATTAATAATTAATACATTAATAATTAATAATTAAAACACTTTTAATTTTGTGTTCAGGAACCTTGTTAAGAAGTATGGACCAAAACGTTCCAGCAAAGATGAAGAACCCAGGTAAGCCAAGAGTTTTTAATGTTTGTATGTCATAACTAAAAACAGATTTAGGATTTGATTAAATTAACTAAATGCATTTTTTTTTTAAAGTTTTGATGAGCCATGTACAGAACCCCCTTTGTCTCTTCATTGATTATGCTTGAAGTACCAAGCAAAGCCACTCACATTTTTATAGCAGTATAAACAATAGAAAAAAAATGGCGGATAATGCTTTTCTAAGCATTGCTTGGTCTGATAGCCTTTTAATGTTTTTCCTGTTCAAGCTTTTGAATCTGTGTTCCACGATGAATGCCTGAAGCCTACTTTGCAAATAAGAGACATAATGTTGCTTTAAATTTTTTGTTTTCAATTTTATTCTCCCATACAAAGCTGTAGACTGCTGCTGGTTAAAAATTATAGGCTTTCTATACAATATCTAAGTGACGACCTACTTCACTCAAGAAAAAGAATGGGTGCCAGCCTCATCCCATTTATTTCTGTTAGGACTGCACTTTCAAACAAAGATCTTATAGCGGAGATCTTTGCTTTCAAAGAAGGTAACAGCCATTAAAGAAAACCCTGTATGTTGAAACTGCGTTCATTTAGGGATGCTCCAATCAATTGCTGTCCCAGTTGTTGAAATTTGGATGGGATTCATAACTACACAATAAAATGGGCATTGATCTAGGGGCCTCTAATCTGTTTAACTTGATATTCCAGGGCGATGCCTGAAAGTGCTTTTAAATTAAATTAAGACTGTGACAATTGAGTTATTTAATTGAATGTATGGTTACCAGTTGAAAGGGAAGAGAATGGCAATTATGTTAACTGTACTTCATAATTAAAATCAACATGGGCTGAATCAAACAGATAATTATGCAGTTCTTGGATAGACATTTCAAATGCAGCACAAATGTGCTGTATTAATGTATATACAATGCTACCCAGCAGAGTACTTGGCCGTCCAGTCCGCACACTCAGTTATATAATCTCAGTTATATAAAACGAAAGTCTGCTTGTGCTGATTGCTCCTGTGCTGGAAACCCAGTATGAATCCGTAACCCCCCCTCGTTATTGTGCACTGCATTCCTGAAATTTGTGTGTGAATCTGTGCCCTCTGCTATCGTTTCCTCAGCAATTAATCGCTCCAAGCCTTTGTGAGGACGATAATGGAATGGGCTGCATCCTGGGTGGCATTACAAGAGTAGGCCATTACTGGGGACTGGCAGTCATGTACAGGAATGCTGCCCAAATCCTAAGTTTTCCTCGGCTCCCCCGCGACGGATGCTGCTGTCTCCCCCTCTTTCTGAAATAGTAGCAAATTCAAGAGTCAGTGACTGCCAATGAGCTCCGTACCATAAAGAAGTCTGGGCAATCAGCGTTCTATATGGTACACAGCCCATATCTTGATGCAGAGTGGCTGCTTTGGTCCCTCAACAGCAGCTCTCAAAGGCAATCACTCCACACCAAGCTGTTGGATTTGCACCAGATTCCCAGCACGTGGCAGTAGGGAGGGCGGGTTTTGATGCCAGGTTTCTAGCCCAGCAGCACTGGCAGTAACACTTGTCTCAATGCAGTGATCACCTTGTGTACTAATTGTGTTAGGGTTCTCATTCCTAGAAAGGCATCCTATGCATATTAATCAAGGTACCCGTGCACTGAGAGAAATATCCTGTTCATACTTCCTTATGGGAAAATTGCCTTATTCTTCAGGAAACCTGGGACTATTTAGGCAAAAACAGCTCACTATAAGCTGAAGATAGACACAAAAAGCTAGAGTAACTCAGCGGGACAGGCAGCATCTCTGGAGAGAAGGAATGGGTGACGTTTTGGGTTGAGACCCATCTTCAGACACTATAAGCTCCTAGAATGTGAGGGGAGAAGAAAGTAGGTGGGTGGGGCTTTAATTTTGAAGTGAGCCTAAATTCTTGTTTTCCCATTCACCCTGACGAGATCCCTTGGGATCTTCCGTTTCAATTTCCCCCTCTTGCTCTTCTTGATTCGGGCAGACTATTCAACCGATCCATTCCAGCTACTAGCCGAGTAAACTTTCTTGGAATTGCTTCCACCAGCTTAACATCCTTCCTTTAACAAGATCAATATAGTACACTGTTCCAAATGTCATCGTGTCAGTATCCAATATTACTGAAGTAAACCTATCTACTTTTGTGTTCGATTCCCTTTGCAATAAAAACATCTTTTCTGTTGGCTTTCCTAATGATTAACCTTTTGTGAATCATGTACCAGGCAGCACAGAATCAAAGCAACCATCTGCCTTAAAGTTGTAAATAGTTGAGGCCTTGGTACTGATTCTTGTGGCACACCATTCGTTGCATTTATCAATGAGAGGAAAAATAGTTGAAGTCCACTCTTTCCTGTTAGCCAGTCAATCTTCTATCCATACCAACAGGTTTCCTCAGATCATGAGTTTTTATTTTCTGCAATAACCTTTAACAAGGCACCTTAACAAAAGCCGTCAATGTTTTATGTGTCATTCCTAACTGTCACTTTATGCCATGTTGTTGCTTGTGGGCGGAGCACCAAGGCAAATTCCTTGTATGTGAATATACTTGGCCAATAAACTTATTCATTTATTGTAATTACATCCACCAGTTCCCATTTGTCCACTGTGTTATTACTTCAAGACAGTCCATTAAATTCCCTTCCATAAAGCTATGTGGGCTTTTCCTGATTACTGAATTATTTCCAAGTGCCTTCCCATAATGTCTAATAATTGCTTCTAATAATTTATCCATTATGGATATTAAATTAATTGTCTTGAGTTTTCTGTTTTCTGCCTCCCTCTCTTTAAGACTCTGAATTCCATTTGCTGTTTTCAAAGCTAATGAAACCTCTGCTGAATCTAGAAAATTAAAATGAATACATCGACTATTTTATTGTCGCTTCTTTTAAGCTTTTAAGATGGTCTATTAGGACCCGAATGCTTGTCTGAGCCTCATTCACCTCACACAAACGGAATGTAAAATTCAGTCCATTATGTTAAGGTTACTAATTAATTCCCTCATTGCACAACACCAAATCTCGTGCAGCCTACTGTCTGGTTGGCACCAGAATATGCTAATCATAGAAACTGTCCTATGAACTTCTCATCTGCGCAATCTTTGTGCACTTGATTTAAGCAGGTTAAATTCCCCCATGATTATTGCTATAATCTTCTCGCAAGTTCCCATTACTTTATACTTTGCCCTACAATGTGGTTACTACTGCATCTAGTTATTTGTTCAAAGTTTAAAAACAGGAAAGCATCACAGTAATCAACAGCACAGAAGGGAGCCATTTAATCTATTGTTTCCATGAGTCATTTGAGTCATTGAGCTATACAATACGGAAACAAGCCCTTCAGGCCATCTTGTCCATACTGACCAAATTGCCAAAATAATCCCACTTATCTGTGCCTGGTCCATATTCCCCCCCCCCCCCCCCCCCCTTCCTGTCCATGTAACTGACCAAGTAGCTTTTAAATGCCATAATTGTTCTCACCCCTATTACTTCCTCTGGCAGCTTATTCCATGTACACACTCCATATCCATGTACATTGTGCAAAAGGTCTCATTTAAATCTATGCCCTCTAATCTTAGACTCCCCTACCCTAAGAAAAAGTTTATGGCTATTCACTTTATCTTTACTCCTTCTGATTTGTTTAATACCCCCACAAGGTAACTCCTCAGCTTCCTATGCTCCAGGGGAACAAAATATATTAGCCTATCCAGTCTTTCCCACCTCAAACTCCTGACCTGGTAATATCCTCCTAAATCTTTTTTAACCTTTTCCAGTTTAATGGCATCCTTTCGACAGCTGGGCAAGCCAAACCTTACACAGTACTCCAAATATCTTGGTCGTTTTAATATCTCTCATTCTAGCCTTCCCTTGAAGGTGTACAATGATGTGCCAACTTGGTGTTCTGGCTATGAAGTAGCAGGCACGTGGTTCAAGAAAACTTGCATATCTACCCTAGCATTAACTAAATGATTAATATACCATTTACAAAACATTGAATTATTGTATTTTGTGATAAAGGTGTATTGATGTCGGAAGGAGGTAGGCAATATGATGGCAATGAGAAAATGTATCCTTTTTTAAAATTAAATATCTCTGCATTCTATTTGAATTTTTAAGTTTAAAATTTCTAGCTCTCAATGTTGATCTCCCAAATTCATCCAAAGTATAACTTTTATAATTTATCAAGGTTAAATTTTTCATTTGTATGCTCAGTTAATTTGTCCAATCCACGTTCTTCGACCTTAGACAAATTATTCCAACTATATATTTTTGGTTCAATTTAGAATATTTTTCCTGCAGCCGATGCTCTATGTTGTTAAATCCTGGAGATGCGGCTTAATTTTATATGTTATTCATAACAATTGCATTTTGTACTGTACAATGTTGTATATCCAGGAGAGCCACTTAATATGCTTCCAGATACACTCATTCTAGTTCTTTTGTTTCAGGTTTTCCTATTGCCATTCGTTCTTCCAAGTCCTCAATGAACTCAATGACTATGCAGGCCAGCGTGAAGTTGTTGCTGAAGAAATAGGGCACAGAGTCTATGGAGAGCTTGTTAGATATACTCATGATCTGAAAATGGAAAGGAAAACAGTGAGTAATTATATTCAGTTCCAGCTAATATTTATTCACAAGTTTTCTTGTTATTGTGTACAGAAACTGGGCTATGGACAAGTGTTCCGATAAATTGAATTGGCAGATGTCAGGGTTTGAAAGATCCGAAGATGCTGGTGGTGACTCGAATACGAATTCAAAAGCCGCAGGAGGCCAGTCAAGGTTGTAGATCAGTGTAGTGATTTGGCTAAAAATAAATTGTGAGTCAAGGATAAATATTTTAACAAAGGTACCAATTAGTACATTAGTAACTAAGGTGTTGTCAGAGAAATGGGAACAAAAATACATTGAATGCATTATACCCAAATGCGTGAAAATGGAAAAAGACAAAATAATAGCAAAGATAAAATTAAATTGTTTGTTCCAATAGACATTGAGAGGCATGATTTCAGATTGAGAATTAAAGTTCAGATAAGATGATACCAGATGAACAACAACAAGATTTTATATGTCAGGATAGGATGAATTGACTAGGTGTCTTTTCTCTTGAGAAAAGATTAAGAGTGACCTAAGAGGTCTTACAATGATAGGTTTGGATAAAATGGATGCAGGTAGAATATTTCTCTACTTGGGGAAGAGCACTGAGAAGTCCACTGGGAAATTAAGGAGCTTAGTCAAGAGGGGTGAGAATGCTACACAGATTATAAAGAAAGTTTCCTGATTCAGTTCTATTTCATGGGGTTATGGACATGTGTTATGTTATTAGCTGCCCATAACCAAATTGAAGGAATAAGATAAAGCATTCACATCAAAATGACAAAACTGCAGGGCAATCATGAGTATTTGAGACTATTTTAGGGTGGTCTTGACGATTAGAACTTTCTTACTTTTTTTTCCTGTAGCATCTTCAAGAAGGACGTAAAGCCCAGCAGTATTTGGATATGTGCTGGAAACAGATGGATAATGTAAGTTTTGATTTATTTTTCCTCCAAACTAAGTTTGGACCAAAGTTTTTTGTAATTGGAACATACATTAAAGCAGTGCACTCTACATTTCCCTCAACTTGAGAAATGCATTAAAATCAGAGGGTGTTATATACCTTATTTCAATATATGGAGATATTCTATTACTCTCAAATTAACTAAAATATTCAGGGTCCCTCTAAGTTTCCACTGTCAAATGAAAACTTGAGAAATGACAGGGCTTGAGGAGATGCCATCTGGCATCAATTTAGGCACTGAATTCTCATACATCAAAGTCATTCTCAGTGCATACAAACTCCGTACAGATAGCACCCATAGTCAGGATCGAACTCGGGTCTCTAGCGCTGTATGGCGGCAACTCTACCACTGCGCCCATGTTGTGTTGCAGCTTGTTTACAGATTTATGTGTAGAATGTGTGAAGTAATGTGTTTTGTTTTGAGCAATTCCCAAATACAACAAGCATTTAACTGCGACAGGCATTGTATAATTAAAATGATTTCATACGTTCTAATTTTGCATTTTGTAAAGAGCAGTGTCCTCAGCTTCTGTTAATTAAACGGCTCTTTCCATTAGATTCCAGTTGTTTATGTGAAAGTTCAATTTGGAAGAGGTCTCATCAAATATTTGTATTTTATTTTGCTTCAGAGTAAAAAGAAGTTTGAGAGAGAATGCAAAGAGACTGAAAAGGCACAAATAGGTTACGAAAAACTAGACTCCGACCACAACGCAACAAAAGCAGATGTCGAGAAGGTTAGTGTTCTCATTTCTATAAAATGTACTCATTTTTTGGCATCCAGACGTTAATTATTAGCGAATTAGTCATAGATTTACAAGAATTGTTCATCAAGAAACATATTTCCTTGTCTAAATGAGTATTTTTTACAGAACTCAGCGTGCAGGCTGGTGCAAAGTTTTGCCTTCTTATTTGTAATGGAGTTGCTCCAGAAACTCCCTTGCAAAAGAATTTAGACTATTTCTTCAAAAGAAACATGAGAGAAACTATATGTTTAATATGTAATATCCCTGCTATGCAAAAATGTGAGGCAGCCACAACATATAGAAGCAAGACCCTCCCACAGCCATCATGAAGCTTAACTTTCTCATGCATAAAACTTCTAACCCCCAACCCCCATTGTTTAAAATCAGCTGTCCCTTCACCCATAGCTTAAAAACTGTGGTCTCAATGCCAGGAAAACAGATTAAAGCTGGGGTGTCACCATGCTGAGCCTAAATGGAAATTGGCCTTGCAAAGACATGTGTGGACTGAATTTGAAAGTGTGTCAACTGTTAAACACCCCATAAGCCCTAGTCAATGACTGTGTAGGAAAGAACTGCAGATGCTGGTTTAAATCGAAGGTAGATACAAAATGGTGACTCTGAAGAAGGGTCTCGACCCGAAACATCATCCATTCCTTCTCTCCAGAGATGCTGCCTGTCCCGTTGAGTTACTCCAGCATTTTGGGTCTACCCTAAGCAATGACCATCCCTAACAAAGAGTCTAACCATAATTTGATTTGCGTCCCATCCAAACCATGCATAGATGCAGTATATGGTACGCAGTGGCGGCAGCATGTCTTGGGCTATATTCACTGCATGTCCCAAACTTGTGACCACTTCTAACAAATAGAACATGCTTCTGGCTCATTGGAGCATTATCACCTGTGGATACCCATCCATGCCCTCCACCATCATTAGGTTCTTGAACTGTCCAGCAGCATTTTTTCAACTTTATTAATTTAATCTGACACCCAGGCTAAGAAATGCAGTGGTAAAAGCTGACAGTGGCTAGGGAGAGATATTCTCCTGGTTGGTTTCTGTTCAGCATGTGACATGACAGCAGAAATGACCGAAAAGGTGGTTATAGGGTCATAGAATCATACAGTATGGAAACAGGCCCTTGCCAACCTTACATCCCATCTAAGCCACTCCATTTGCCCACATCCATCAAAGTCCTTCCTATATGTACACCTGTCCAAGGGTCTTTTAAATGTAGTTGTACCTGCCTCAACTACTTTCTCTGGCAGCTTGTTCCATATACCCACTACCCTTTGTGTGAAATACAGGTTAAAGAAAATAATTATAATGACAATGATAATTTTATTTTTGTATTCCCAGGCAAAACAACAATTAAACCTACGAACCCACATGGCTGACGACAGTAAAAATGAATATGCTGCTCAACTGCAAACCTTTAACAGTGAGCAACAGAAACATTTCCAATTCATTATGCCGCAAATTTTTAAGGTATGCTTTAATAACTTTCCTGGATCATGCAGAATGCATGAGTACATGTATTTGTTTCTCCTTTCGACTTTTAGGTCAGCACAAAGTTAAGTTAGTTTTAAGAAACACGAGTATAGCTGTCCATGAGAGATGTCACTGCACTGATCTCCCCTGATTAGTAAACATTCTGGACTTATTTTACCTACAACAGAGGGTTTTATTTAATGTTGCTTAATGAAAGTGGGGAACCCATTTGGAAACAGACTTTCAAACACAGATCCAAGCAGGCACGGAAATTGCTATCAAAACATGGGGGGGACCAGGGGGACACAATTTCTTGGCTGCCGCGCGCGCATGCGCACACTCACACACACCCACGCGAGGCTTCGGAGGCTTCAGCCGTGGGCCCTGTGGAGACCCACTGTCAAAATAAACTTAAGCGAGAGAGGTGGCGGAGCGAGCACTCGGTGCTGGTGCTCGGTCTGTTCAGCAGAAAGGGTGAGATCAACATCAGACAAGGCGCTAGTGGGGAGAAAAAGACTCCGTCCAGACAGCGCCCGGAGTGAGGATCTAAACCCGTGTCCCTGGTGCTGTGAGGCAGCAGCAACGCGCGGGCTGAGTGCTCTCTCTCTCTCTCTCCCCCTCCCCCTCCCCCCCCCCCTCTCCCCCCCCCCCCCCCCCCCCCCTCCCTCTCCGCCCCTCCCTCCCTCCCCCTCCCCCTCCCCCTCCCCCTCCCCCTCCCCCTCCCCCTCCCCCTCCCTCTCCCCCCCCCCCCGTCCTCTCTCCCCCCCCCCCCCCTCTCTCTCCCCCCCCCCCCCCCCCTCTCTCCCCCCCCCCCCCCCCTCTCTCCCCCCCCCCCCCCCCTCTCTCCCCCTCTTCCCCACCCTCCCCCCTAGATAGAGAACCGCATCCCTGGCTGTGACCCGGTCCCGGTTCCTTCTGCTCATCAGGCGCAGACTCCACGCTGTACCGAATCACCCCCGAGTCGAGCGGCACGCTGGGCCGGAGGAGGGAGCGAGATGCATTAGTGCGTGCACTTAAATCGGCCCGTTCACGAGGTCTTTCATCGGCCGGCGGAGGCTTCAAGATCGGGAGCCTTGATCGCCTCGATGCAGCAGTTTGATTTTAAGCCGCGACGGGCGCTGAAAAGCCCCGCGAATGAGCCGATTCAGCCCTTAGAAAACGGCTGATAAAGTCCAGATGACAAAACATGGGGGGGGATTGTCCCCCACCTCTCAAAGCATGGAGGGGGACATGTCCCTCCCCTGTGCCCCCCAGGATTTCCGACCCTGGATCCAAGCAAACCAGAAACACCTCAGACTTTGACTGGGGTAATAGAAACATAGAAAACATAGAAAATAGGTGCAGGAGTAGGCCATTCGGCCCTTCGAGCCAGCACCGTAATGGGATGGAGTCTGTGAAATAAACAAGCTCTGTAAAATGGGGGAGTAAAAGGCTCAACCATTTGTGCTCTTCCATCTGATAATAATAATAATAATAACGACTGGATAATGACGTATGCCTCAGCTTGATTTCCTTTTGACATATTGCGTTCTTGAAAAGAGATTGAGTGAGGTTAACATACATGTCAATTGATGTCCCTGCATTTACTGTATCTTTACAATACAAATTGTCGCTTTCCAAAGTCTACTTTAGGAACCAAACTGAACCAAATGCTAGTGGAGACTGGAATTTGTGTCAACTTGTCAGAGTCTTTAATTTGCTGACTGTTCAACGCCTTTGAAAATGTATTCTTTCTTTGGCAGGTAACAAGGTTATAAAAAAAAAAGTGTTTACCTGGCAAAAAAAGAATACATTCATCTTGGGTCTCCAATTTTCTATCACCCATTTATCTCCTTTTTTAGTATTTTACTTTCGACAATCTTTAATTTCGTTCTACGCAGCCTGAACTTGTAGTTACTACATTTTACACACATTGCACTTCATTTGTAATTTAATGGCATGAGAGGACGCTCATAGTATTTCTAAATGAGAATTTATTTTTGCAGAATCTACAAGATATGGATGAGCGAAGGATTGTAAAGCTGAGCGAGTGTTATAGAGGATTTGCAGAAGCCGAGCGCAGAGTTGTTCCAATTATTAATAAATGTTTGGAAGGAATGATCAGCGCTGCAAAGTCTGTGGATGATCGGAAAGTATGTATTGTGGAGAACTGCAAAGAAAACGTGTAAAATGACTACCATCATTCAGCAAGTTTAATATTTAAAAGCTGATTTACTCAGTTCTACTCTCAAGCTATTACTGAGTACAAAGATTGGGAAACGGGGTGGGAGATGAGGGTGTTGGAATGACTAGTGAACGAGGAACGGTGTAAATTGGATGGAAATTGCATGGGGAAGGGAAAAAATCAGCCCACTTATGGAGCGTGCATTGCATGAATTACGTATTAGGTTGCTAATTGTGCAGTTATTGAATATTTTTATCAAGATCTGATAAAGTTATCGACCTGACCTGTCACAATAGATAAGCTTTGCATTTTAGTTTTTAAAAATAGGTTAAAAGACCATTTAATTTGAAATTATAAAATAAGGCTTTAATCAAAGATCCACACCCACAAATTTGGTGGCAGATGTAAATTTGCTCTGTCGTGTAAAATGCGTAAAAGTTTGAATTGAAATAAATTTGCTGTTCTATGATAAAAGAAAGCAAAATTGGATAATGTTGCCTATACACTGATTTTTCTTTGAGATGTGGCGGGTCAATTGGTTAAAAAAAAAATATAGCAAACGGAAAGGTTTAAATTAGGTGAAAAGCACAATAACTCCAGATTCTGAAGCAAAAGAACTCCAAATCTGAAGCAAAAAAGGAAATGACTGGAAATGCTCAGCACCTCAGACAATATCTATGGATAGAAACATCCATGGACAGGAACATACATCATTGGTGTTTCAGGCTGAAGATGTTTCATCCGAACTTGGAAGGGGGGGTGGGGGGATGTTAGGGTGTAAAGAAAATTGGGGGAGGGTTGGATTGGACTATCTTTGAATGGTTGAAGCAAAGGTTGCTATGGGAATAAATAATTAATGGGGCAATTAGAGTTGTGCCAAAGCAGATTAGAGTGTGCAGATAGAGAGGAAGAGAATAAGCGGAGCTCGATATTACAAATAGATGACTTGCAGCAGAATTGTCCAGTCCTGTTATAGACAGAGAAAGTAAGTTATTGGCAGTTAGCATGTCACAACATGCCCAAGCAGAAGTTGGGATTTCCCTCCTCGAGTTTGTGTTAGGCCTCATTACAACAGAGTATGATTTAACACGCATCATATTGAGATGGAGAATAAAAATGGCAGCTAACAGGAAGCAGAGGTTTGCAATGGAAGAGTGCTCCACTAAGCAGTCACCCAATCTACATTTGGCTTCAATAATGTTGAAAAGTCCACATCGTGAACCCCAAATGGTATACACTGGGTGGGAAGAAGTGAAAGTTCTTTGCTTCTTTCTATCTCCGTTCTGATGAAGGGTTATTTGCCAGATCAATTTATTTTATTTCCCTTTTACTCGGATGTTACTGACCCAGTAAATGCTCTGTTTCTTTTTGCCAAATTCTGTTGGAGCTAAGAATGCCTCAGTGCCCTGTCATTGCACCAATCGTAAGCCTGTGGAAAGTAGGAACTCCAGATGCTGGTTTAAACAATAGGACACAAAGTGCTGGAGTGACTCAGTGCGTCATGCAGCATCTCTGGAGAAAATGAATTGGTATTGTCTTGGGCCGAGACTCTTCTTCAGTCTGAAAAAGGTCACATAAACCTGTTTTGTTTAGTTTAATTTAGTTTATTGTCACGTTTACTGAGGTTATTGTCACGTTTACCGACAGGAAGTTTCTTATAGAAACTTTAAAAAATCACAAAATTCTTAAGGAGTTGGACAGGCTAGATGTTGGGGAAGTCCAGAACAAGGGGTCACAGTTTAAGGATAAGGGGGGAAATCTTTTAGGACCGAGATGAGAAAAACACTTTTCACACAGAGTATATTTAAGAGGGTGTTCGATGTGGCCCTTGTGGCTAAAGGTATCGGGGGGTATGGAGAGAAGGCAGGTACAGGATACTGAGTTGGATGATCAGCCATGATCATATTGAATGGGGGTGCAGGTTCGAAGGGCCAAATGGCCTACTCCACCTATTTTCTATGTTTCTATGTACAGTGAAAAGCTTCAAAGTGGTTTGTGAGCAGGATCAGGATTGGGCTTAGTTCTGTTATTTCTTTTCGGTAGAAAAGTATGTCCATATTGTCATATGGAAGAAGGTAGAATGTAGGTAGAATGGTCTAATGCCTTTGGAATTGTCTCTCACTAGGACATGCTTACTTTTCGAAATGTACTAACCTTGAATTCTCTCCATTATAGGACTCCTTGATAGTAGTGGAATCCTTTAAGTCGGGTTTTGAACCACCTGGAGACTTTCCGTTTGAAGACTTTAGTCAGAATATTTATAGGACAGTATCAGATGGCAGTCTGAGTGCAAATAAACAAGAGATGAAGGGAGACCAAAAATATACAACAGGAAAAAGCAAAGGAAAACTATGGCTTTTTGGCAAGAAAAACAAGGTAAATTTGTGTTTCCATTGTGAGCAGCTGTTTTGTATTAATTATAATGTTACAATCCTTTTATAATGTTCATTCCACTATTATGGGAGAACATTATGGAGAAACCAAGTAACCACAAACCCACAAGTCTAATATAAATTGTGAAGACATATCTGGAATCCCTCATCAGTGCTGGTGTGACTGGATACTTGGGCAAATATTGGCTCCTTAGAGAGTCGGCATGGATAATTTCTGACTAATGAGTTCAATATTTTTTGCCAATGGATCTTGTCTTTATGCTGATGGATAAGCATATTGAAAGCTACGTTAGCGTTACATTGAAAAAAACCCACATAATTAAAATTCATTTTTGGGACGTGGACAATACCAACAAACACAGCATTTATTGTCCACATACAGGACGACCTTTAGAAATGATGACCAATCCAACCATGTGTGATACTCATTTGAAAAGGAAAACAATTGTAGATGATGGAAATGCGCATCAGATCAGTTAATATCCTTGGAGGGCTAAATGGTTAATGTTAAAATCGATTATCTTTTATTAGCCTGATGAATATTTCTAGCCTTGTCTATCTTTATTGCAGCATTGCTTTATTTGTCCCTGCTTTTATTCATGCTTTAGGAAAGGTGCATTGGAAGTTTAAATTACACAGTTAGGTTTGTATTCCTAGTGTAAGAAGCTGTGTGATCTAATCAAAATGGTTAAATGGGGCAGTGCTGGGGCCGCTACTCTTCATGTTCTATATTAATGATTTGGACGAGGGAATTGAAGGCTTTGTGGCAAAGTTTGCGGATGATGCAAAAATAGGTGGAAGAGCAGGTAGTGTAGAGAAAGCAGGGACTCTGCAGAAGGACTTGGGCAGGCTGGGAGAGTGGACAGAGAAGTGGCAGATGGAATATAGTGTCGCTAAGTGTGGAGTCATGTTTTTTGATAGTAGGAATAAAGGCGAAGACTATTTTCTAAATGGGGTGGGAATCCAGAAATTGGAGGTACAAAGGGACTTGGGAGTGCTGGTGCAGGATTCCCAAAAAGTTAATCTGCAAGCCGAATCAGTAGTAAAGAAAGCATACTCAATGCTAGCATTTATTTCAAGTATACATACACAGGGATGTAATGTTGAGGCTCTATGGTGCTGGTAAGGCCACATTTGGAATATGTAAGCAATTTTGGGCACAATATCTGAGGAAGAATGTGCTGTTTCTGGAGAGGGTCCAGAGGAGGCTTACAAGAATTATCCCAAGAATTAGTAGGTTAACCTATGATGAGCGTTTGTCAGCACTGGGCCTGTACTCGCTGGAGTTTAGAAGAACGAGGGGGGAATCTCACTGAAACATACAGAATACTGAAATGCTTGGATAGAATGGATGTGGAGAGGATGTTTCCACTAATGGGAGAATCTAGGAATAGAGGTCATAACCTCAGAATTAAGGGACGTTCTTTTAGGAAGGAGATGAGGAGAAATTTCTTTAGTCAGAGGGTGGTGAATCTGGAATTCTTTGCGGTGGCGCAGCGGCAGAGTTGCTGCCTTGCAGCGAATACAGCACCGGAGACCCAGGTTCAATCCCAACTCTGGGTGCTGTCTGTATGGAGTTTGTACGTTCTTCCCGTGACCTTCGGTTTCATCACACTCCAAAGACGTCCAGGTTTGTAGGTTAATTGGCTTGGTAAATGTAAAAATTGTTCCTAGTGGGTGTAGGATAGTGTTAATGTGGGGGGGTTGAAGGGCCTGTTCGCGCGCTGTTTCTCGAAACTAAATAAACTAAAAGAAGGCTGTGGAGGCAAAGTCAGTGGATATTTTTAAGGTAGAGATAGATAGCTTCTTCATTAGTACAGGTGCCAGAGGTTATGGGGAGATGGCAGGAGAATGGGGTTTGGAGGGAGAGATAGATCAGCCATGATTGAATGGCGGCGTAGACTTGATGGGCCGAAAAGCCTAATTGTACTCCTATCCCTTATGATCTTAAAATAGCACAAGGGTTAGTTGGGGTAGATTGTAAAGCAATATCAATGAATGGAGGAATCCTAGCATGAATAGGGGAGAAGACCCTAATAGATTTAGGAATAAGTCATTAGCAAGTTTTAGCTAATGACTAAACAAAGTATGAATAGTTATCTGATAGCAATCATGTTATAGACTGAGAGGAAGTAAAGTAAAACATTTAGCTCAATTCTTAGATTATATTCCAAGACTTTGACAGACTAACGGTCCAATCTGTGAATGTTCAAAATATCATTAGATCACTGAAAACTGATCAGTGATAAGAAATTAATGTGATACAGGACCAATTTACGTCTTTAAGGAAAAAGAGCTCTGCTGACCATGGGAGTTAGAGATGAGAGTTAGGCTGAAAGCTGTAGAAAAGGCATATGAAGAGGTAAAAATTAGCAATGTTCCTAGTGTCAGAGAGAGAGATGGGAAAGCACCATGTGAGTTTGAGAGATGCAAGGAACTGCAAATGCTGGAATCTTGAGTAAAACACAAAGTGCTGGAGTAACTCAGCGGATCAGACCGCATTTGTGGAGGGAATAGATGGGTGATGTTTCGGGTTAGGATCCTACAGATTGATTGTAGTAATGGGGAGAAAGCTGCAAAAGAGGCGAGGGTGGTCGAAGCCCTGCAAGTGATGGGTGGATACAGGAGAGGAGAGGTTTGATTCGCAGATGGGTAGAGTAAGTGACAGAGGCTGGAGATGCAGAGGAGACAAAACTGTCAGATAAGAAGAGACGAGGTGTGAAATGACCACCTAGAGAGAGGGATGTATGTGTAAGGGGTGAAGGGGGGGGGGGGGGTGAAGGGGGGTGATATAGTGGGAGAAATGGGATCACACGGGGGGGGGGCACAGGAAAGAGAAAGGGAGTATTACTTAAAAATGAAGAATTCAATGTTCATACTGTGGGGTTATAAGTGAGAAAAATAAACAAGAAATCAAAGAAAATACTAACTTTTACAATTTTCAAAATGTTTTATTGGTCCTGCAAAGTCGGTGGTGATCCTGTTGTAGGAACAGGAATTAGAAAATGGGAGCAATGCAGAATAATGACTTTGCGTAAACATTTATAATAGAGGAACAGGATAGCCGGTTGGAAATTCATGAAAACTAAAACTTGAATCGGAAGTAATTCGTCCATGAGTAATTTAAGCCAAATACACTGATGAAGAAAACTGAAGGATGGCCCGTACTCAGCAGCAGATTGGCTTAGTTTATTGTCACATGTGCCGAGATACAGTGAAAAGCTTTGTGAAAAGATGGTTTAAATCTTGGTAGTTTTAAAGAAAGTAGGTGCAACAAGTGTAAAGAGGACCAATGACTCAAACAATACTCTTGGTGTACAGAGGTTATGGGGAGAAGGCAGGAGAATGGGGTTAGGAGGGAAAGATAGATCAGCCATGATTGAATGGCGGAGTAGACTTGATGGGCCGAATGGCCTAATTCTACTCTTATCACATGATATGGCTTCTATCTTTAGGTGAAAAAGAAAATCTGTGAAGAATATTGAAGCTGCCTCAACTTTAATCTTTCTATTATTTAGGAACTGTTCCTTCATCTTAAAGTTGCTTAGATTCTTTTCCCATTTAAGAAAGGTGAGAGGGGGTATCCAGGAATATTAGAGCCTTTAGCCTAACATCTATTGTTGGGAAATTTTTGGTCTATGTTTCTGGACAGAGTGAATTTACCTTGTAAATTTTTTTTGGGAAAGGTATGCGATGCCTGATAAATGTGATTGAATTTTGTAATATATCATTGATTAAAGGGACAAATGAATAATATCAGAGCACGTTATTTATGAGAATCCTCAATCTTGTTGGATGAGAATAATATGGAATGTAAAACAGATGTTTGGTTATATGGAGATAAAATATGATCCAGCCATTATTTAATTGAATACTGAAACAGGCCATAAGAGCTCCTATTCATGTTCTTTGTCATTTTCTAAAGTGCAGCCTTTCAATAAATTATCCTATGCTATTGTTTCATAAATCAGAGCATTTCACGTTGAAAAATAACTGAGTAATTTTGTTCCATTCTTCTAGTTTTGTGTACATTTACGCGGTACGTATTGTTACTGTAGACTGCTACTATTTTTACAGAGCTAATGCCGATTTCTGCAATTTGTGTATTGATTTTGTGTATTTCACTAAAGTATTTTCTTTTTAAAAACAGAATCACGTCAATTTGAACTTCAATCTGTTAATAATTTAACTTGTGATGTTCCAACATATATTGCTGTGTGCTGACAGACATGCTTTAGGGTAAATGGCAACGTGTGTTAATGCATACAATGATTACTCTTGAGAACAGAGCAATGCATGTGCTTCAATGTGTTTTTTTTTGTTTAGATTGAGTCATTTATGTTATTTCTGTGGCCAGCTGATAATTTTATTTGATTTAAATGGCGACTGCTGGTAAAATATGGAGAAATTATCCAGTTCCAATTTTTAATTTTAAGGTTGTTGACACCCCATGCACCCTACGCTTCAGTTGTCACCTGGTGGCAAATAATAAAGCTAAGATTAGCTGCAATCCACATAATTTATCCATTTACAGAAATCCATCACCCTCTGATGCACGTTATTGCACATAACCTCTGGGGAAAAATGCATAGTTCACTACAATTAATGTGGCCATCTAGAACCATAGTACTTGGCTGATGTGCCTCTTGATTTTTTTTGTTTTTGTTTGTGGTTTTATTGTTTTCTTTATTTTCATGTTAGCTGTCATTCTCTCACTTCTCCCCTGCCCCATCTTGCTCATCCTCGACTCCCTATGGCCCCCAGTCTCCTAGATTTTCCAGGGATCCACTGTCTTACTGTATGAATGAAATAAAGACAGTGAAACCCCGAATTCCTTCTTTCAAGGATTTCAAAAGAGGGGTAAGTTGGTTTATTTTGAACATAAGCTTAAAACCGTTTGGATTGTAGCATGTGACTGATGTGCAAGGGCTTCCGTGGTTAGTTCAACAGCTTTTTTCAATTAATGGCCATAATCAATTGCATCAGCATTTAACCAATTTCTCTTCTGCCACATTTACTTATTAACCAAAAAGACAAGATCTCCGATCTGTTTTAGGATTATAAACTTTGAGCCTTGAATTACAGCTGAATTTGAATTGAATTATAACATTAGAATGTTTTAACTTTTTAAATTATAACTTTTTCCATAGTGGATATGTGCAGTGAAATGTAGGTAACTATTTATATTTCACTGCTAACCATAAAAGCCCTATTTTATGACAACGTTTCTTATGTAAAGGCGAATTAAGTGTGATTCCACCGTGATTTTGTTTGGTGCATCCTTGTATTTTATGAAATTTTAACAATGTTGCATGATTTTGTTTGAACGGCATTTGGTACCAGAATGGTTCACAGTATCCTTACTTGTGTCCAGCACTTGAATGGGGAACAAAATAACATCGGGCAAAGGCATTTACATTTTTCATTTGCTGTTACCTTGAGTCTCTGTGAATAATGGTTGATGTTTTTGCCTTTTTTACCCTTATTCTGCCAAATTGTTGCAGTGGCTCAATAAGCTGTGACCCGCATGCAGTGGGTTGTCTCGCATCTTTATAGCAATTTATAAGGATGTTTGAGTCTGATGACCCCTGGTAAGAAATCACTTATCATCTAAGCTAGAGGATGACGTAATATGACTTTATTTTATTCAAGTAATATTGTTTCCATGATGTGATATTTTACAACACACAAGCGTTCCATTTGGCCAGACTAGTCCACTCCGGTTCCTGTTGTGTTTTCCCGATTGATCTTGCAACTGTGAAGCATGAGTCAAAATGACCGTTGTCTTTAGTGCTGTTCATTGTGATAACTGTTGTCCAACAGCTGCCTACATTGAAGATATTTTGAAAGGGTCAGTATAACATTTCTTGTATGTGACCAAGAGGCTATGTATTGAAAGTTTGCATGTGTTTTTTATTTTTAAATGTGCAGTGCTGAATTTTGAAGCATTTAAAGTTGTAGCATCCCTTTCACACCGATCCAGTGTGGACAATATTTTCAATCTCCAAATTGTGATAAGAATGTGCATCAGAGTTTTTTTGACCAATAATATTTCAATTGAAATGCAATTATTTTTATTTGGCATGACCTCATTAAATAAATATGAATGAATATGGAAGGTAGTAGCTTAAACTTTTATAATCTTGATGTCCAGCATGTGAAATGCTTTTGAAGTGTAGTTGTTACTGCATCGTAGCAATTAATGAAATATGCCCAGCAATATCCCACAGGCACCAGTATGCTGATGCAGAGATAGATTAAAAGCATTGTCTGGAAGTTAATTATTCATCAGGGCACCCTGGGGGAACTCTTCTTCAAATTAATATCACACATCTCTTGTACGCCCCAAGAATACAAATGTAGGCTTGGTTTAACGTCCAACTTAAAAATGGCATCTTCAGTCTGGCAGGATTCTCCTGGAAACTGCACTGGAATGCACTAAAACTACAATGGAATGTAAAGATTTGTGTGCACAAGTCTCAGCAGTGGATGTCAAATCCAACTTTTAATTTATCGGTGAGAATGCCATTAACTGAGCCAAGGCGGATATAAATGAAGTCATTTATTCAGACAAATTATGCTGGAAAGAGTGCAGAGAAGATTTACGAGGATGTTACCAGAACTTGAGCTCCTGAACTAAAGGGAGAGGTTGGACTGGCTAGGACTTTATTCCTTGGAGTGCAGGAGGCTGAGGGATGATCTTATTGAGGTCTATAAGATCATGAGTGGATCAGATGGACCCAGATTATTTTACCCACAGTAGGGGAATCAAGAACCAGAGGATGTAGGTTAAAGGTAAGAGGGGAAAGATTTAATAGGAACCTGATGGGCAACTTTTTCACACAGAGGGTGGTGGATATATGGAATGAGCTGCAAAAGGAGGTAGTTGAAGCAGGCACTATAACAACATTTAGAAGACATTTGCACAGGTACATGGGTAGGAAAGATTTAGAGGGATATATGCGCCAAACGTGGGCAGGCAGGTAGATGGGGCATTTTGGTCAGCATGGGCAAGTTGTGCCTAAGGATCTGTTTCCATGCTGTATGACTCTATGGAGTAACTCAGCAGGTCGGGCAGCATCTCTGGAGAACATGGCTGGGTGATGTTTCAGGTCACCTAGCCATGTTCTTCAATGTAAAATATATTTTCACCATAAAATTTAAACCAGCATTTCTGGAATATTTTATGTGAGCTTCAAAAACATTATCTTGGAATGATACTTTGATAATTCTGGTTACTGCTGCCAACATCCCTCCCTAAAATATCCAGGATGGCACGGTCTCCAGTCATGGTGTGGATGTGCAGTTTACCAAGGAGTACAGATCTCTTGGAGTTTACCTGGACAGTAAACTGGACTGGTCCAGGAATGCTGAGGCCCTGAACAAGAAGGGACTGAGCTGGCTGTACCTTTTGAGAAGGCTCCTCTCCTTCAAAGTCTGCAGTAATATCTTTGGCTTCCAATTGGTGGTAGCCAGTGCCATCTTCTTCGCTGTCGTGTGCTGGGGCAGCAGGGCGAAGGCTGCGGACGGCAACAGGATTAACAGGCTCATCAGGAAGTCTGGCTCCGTCCTGGGGGTGGAGTTGGATTTTTGGAGGTAGTCTTGGAAGGGAGGATGGTCCTCAAACTGCGGAGCATCCTGGACAATACAGCTCACCCCCTCCATGACACACTGGTCAATCTGAGGAGTACCTTCAGCAACAGACTGGTTCCACCAAGATGCAGTACAGAATGTCACAGGAGATCCTTTTCCCCCCAGTGGTTATCCTACTGTACAACTCCTCCCCCTTCGGTCGTGGGGTAGACTCCCCCCCCCCCCCCCCCCCCCCCCCCCCCCCTAATCTTTGCACATCCTCAATCCTGAGATCCTCAGCATTAAAAAATATATATATAATCTTGCATATATGTATGAGGTGCTTTAACTTTGAAGCTGCAGACTAAGAGCTGGGATGTGGAATTAAATAGAATGGATTTAGCTGACATTGGTAAGGTGGACTCTCTTCAGTTCTGCAAATATTGGTCCTGTGAATTGAAATTTGAACTAAATATGATGGCAATAATAGGTCGAATAAATGCTATAAAAATGATCTTTCTACCACAAATACCTATACCTATTCCAATCAATTCCTATATACCTACCAAAAACGTTTTTTTTTAAACTGGACTCAGACATTACAAATTTTATATGGGACTATAAATCCCACAGAATACAAAGAACACACTTGAGCAAACCCAAAGAATTGGGCGGAATAGCACTCCCTAACTTTATGTACTATCATTGGGCAGTAAATAACAAAAATATGATTCACCTGCTGGACAGTTCTGCCCAACAGGTGGATTGGATTGTATTGGAGAGAGAGGACTGCTCCCCTTGCAATATTGGAGCGATCCTCCTCTCACCAATGAACCTGAATAACACAAAATACAATAAAAATCCAATTATACACAGTACAATTAGAACTTGGAAACAAATAAAATATAATCTAAAATTAAGAAATGTATCTCTTTTATCTCCAATAGTTAATAACCCGTCGTTTAAACCCTCTATTATGGATAAATCATTTACACAATGGGAAAGAATAGGAATTAAAACGCTCGGAGACTTGTATGAAACTGGTAAATTATTATCATTCCAACATTTACAATTAAAATATAATTTGAGAAATAATCATTATTTTAAATATTTTCAAAGATGTGATTATTTGAAAAAATATACACAAGAGTATTATAATATACCACCAGATTTACTGGACGAAGCAATGAAGACAAAGGCCGAATCAGCAAATTTAATATCATACTTGTATATCATCATTCTAAATATAGAAATTCCATCAATCGATGGTATTAGAAGAGACTGCGAACAAGAACTAGCTATAAAAATGTCAAAAGAGTGGTGGGATAAACATTTACTATATGTGCATAAATGCTCGATTAACGTAAGACACATTCTAATACATTTAAAATCTTACATAGATTATACTATTCAAAAACCAAAATAAATAAAAGTTTTCCTAACGTCTCACCTATTTGTGATAAATGCCGAATTCAAGAAGCTACTATAGCGCACTCGTTTGTTTTTTGTACAAAAATTCAAAAATTCTGGACTGACATTTTTGAAATCTTCACAAAATTATTTAAAATAAAACTGATACCAAAAGCAGAATGGATTATCTTTGGAACAATGGAAGGCAGCCCTGAACTAAATGTATTTCAAAGGTATTTATTTAATTATGGGTTAATAACGGGAAAAAAGCTTATACTTAAATTCTGGAAAAACGCTCCTATTCCAACAATAAATATGCGGATCTCAAATATGTTTGAAACATTACACCTGGAAGATATGAGACTCCTCCTTGCAGGCAAATCAGACCACTTCCAAAAGACGTGGTCTGCATTTATCGACTTACTACAAGTATAAGGTGCAACAATACTTTAAAAAAGAAATGGTGTCAGGTTCTGGTAAGGGGGGATGAAAAATATGAAGTTGGTATATCCCTTTTTGCGCGGTATTTATAATAGAGCTTGTGTTTCTTTTTCTTTTTTTCTTTTCTATGGCCTATTTCTTAACTTTCTTCTCTAATTCTTTGTTTAATGGGTTTTTCTTTTTGATCACTCTTTCACACTAACACGACTCTAACATGTCTCTCTTTCTTTACTTTCTTTATTTCTGTCTTTCCTTAAAGCTTAAAAAATGAAGGGGTACAATAAATGTAATAAGATATATGTGGCTTGTACTACTGTAACTTACTGTACTTCTAATAAAAAAAATTTTTTTTAAATTAAAAAATAATGATGGCAATCAGGGATGAGCATCCAATCCCTATTTCTGTTTTGTGAATTAGAAAGGTAGTTGAAACAGCAGCCAAAGATATTTGAGCACACCCCTGACCTGCTACAATAAGCTTAGGTTGAGATTAATAGCTTGCCTTCTTTTACAGCCTTTTATGCATAGCCGGACTCCAACCACAGGAGAGTGTTCTTTCTGATGCCCAACTAGACACTTTTCATGTTTAAGAAGTGTCATTTACAGAAGGGCTAATCCATTAAGTGATCATCCCTAAAACTGGCACATAATGCTGGATTAACTCAGCGGGCCAGGCAGCATCCCTGGACAGAAGGAATGGGTGACGTTTCGGGTCGAGACCTTCAGACTGAAGAATGGTCTCGACCCAAAACATCACCCATTCCTTCTCTCCAGGTTTGCTGCCTGTCCCGCTGAGTTACTACAGCATTTTGTGTCTATCGTTGGTTGAAACCAGCATCTGCAGTTCCTTCCGACACAAGTGATCATTCCTGTCGTACATCATCTACAAGCATACAATTCTGATGGTCATGAATAATTATAGTAGGGCAGGAATACTTTTTTTCTGCTCTTAAACGTATAGAGACTAATCAGTTGAGTGGCTGAGGTTAGCTTGCCTGCCACAAAGACTTGAATTGAATAATCAATCAATCAATTTTATTTGTATAGCACATTTAAAAACAACTCACGTTGACCAAAGTGCTGTTCAGATACTAATGTGCTACATACAATGGTACACATACCTAACAATACATACATAAACTGTTTAAAGCGCCCCTCAGAAGGCCTCGGAGGGAATAATTCCCCCAGAGGGAAAAAGAGAATCAGAAAATCTAATTTTAAAAAGGGTCAGCTTGCATTCCTTAAATTTTGTGTGGCATTCTTCAATTTTTGTGCTGAAACTGGCGTATTTACGTCACATGGGGATGCAGCAGCTTAAATGCATTTGATGCTGATTATACATTATGTAGCTATAATTGGTACAGATGGAGAGCATTTATATTGATTCCTTTCTCTCTCCATATGAACTGTGAAGCTTTCAATAAGGCTGGTAAGCAGCACTTTGAACCCAAGGCTTTGGTGTTGCTTTTGTGGAAGTGTTTATGGTTGAAGTGTCTTCAAAATTGCGTTGCGTTTGAAAATTAAGCTGCGTTTGATTTGTTTCCCTAACCTGTTATTTATGCAATATTTGATAAAGCTTGTGCCTGAGACTCATTGTGCTTATGTTTATTAATTCTACATCTTGCTGAATTTGTCCTGGCAGAGTTGCCTTGTTTTCCTTCAAAATGGGTAACTTCCTAAATTAGCCGACTAATCCACAATGTCAGCTGGGTAGCAAGTTGAAAAGCTTTCCCTAAAGTGTTCCCTCAAGCAGTTTTGTTGCTTTATTATTAGATGTGTGTGCGTGTGTGTGCAATTGCATTGAAATGCAGCTTTATCTCTTCCTTTTGATCCACACCACATTGTCTGTCAGCAACTTCATATCAAAACTGAACACATAATAGTGGATTTGAGCGTTAGTACTTTTTGTTCTCTCTGTTGTCCCACATCTAATTAACAGAAATGACAGTGCCCAACATGAGTTACGATTTCATTTCACTCGCACTTCATCCAGAATAAAAAAATATTTTCTGTATACAAAGTTCCATTTAGTGTCGTGGACACTAGCTCGAATACCACAATGAAAATAGGCCACTGTAAATGACAGCTGCCAGACTTAAATCTTGCCACTCTAATGTGAAGACAACTTGTTCCAGATGCAAACACTATAGAGTACATTCGAAGAAGGGTTTCGGCCCGAAACGTCGCCTATTTCCTTCGCTCCATAGATGCTGCTGCACCCGCTGAGTTCCTCCAGCAATTTTGTGTACCTACTATAGAGTACATGATTTTTTTTGTTTTGCTGTAACTTTTTGCAATACTTCTGCAAACATTTATTGATGACTTCAAATTCAATACTGCTGTAATGAAATGGTTATGTAGATATAACACACCTGCACCTTAATAACCTCATTTTATGACAGTGGCCCACGTGGGGAAATCTGCATTTGAATTACTTGTTAATGATCAACTCCAATACTAGACTGTGAGCAATTACATTGATACATATTGGGGGGTTCTGAGTGCCGTGATAAATGCTATCTGTTGAACTGATGTGCATTTCATGTGTCGTTTTAATTGAGATGTGATTTGTTGTGGTGTGATTATATTATTAAAAGGCATGCTCAAAGCATATTTTCATTTTGTATAATGCTTTTGAACAAAGTCATGATACTGTGGCAAAAAAAAATCTCACTGCTATTGGTGAATTTACAAAATGTATTGTGCTGTTCTAAATCACCCGCTTTAAACTTACCTGCAACCAAGTTAATGCTGGCTTTCACATTTGATGTCAATATTTTGACAGTAAGTTCAAAGTTAATAAATGTGACTAAAAATTGGTTCAATCTTTGTTTCAGGGCGCTATATCAGAAGACTTTAGTCACCTGCCACCAGAACAGAGGCGCAAGAAGCTTCAGCAAAGGATTGACGAGCTTAACAAGGAATATCAGAAGGAAATTGACCAAAGGTCTGAGCAGGCTAAGTTGTACTTATTCCAGAAGATAGCATTGTGATGAAACTTGCACATCATATGCTGTCTATTTTTAGTCTATTTCTAAACAATGTTGGGAACAAACCATGGAAAAGGCCACAGTTTCAGTATTAATGATAATTTCAATAATATACTTTAGCTGAATTAATTAATATCAGAAATTTAAACTTAATTTACATTTCAGGTAACGGGTTTACTTTTAGGTTTAAAAAGCAGACCATCAAATGGTGACTATTTTCGCTGACTTTGTGATAAAGTCACAAGTGCCTTGTGTTTTGTTCACGTGAAGTGCATGTGGTATGTGAACAGAACTGACTCTTTTAGAATATGATTGATTAAGGTGGTAATTTAATATTTGACAGTGAAGTGACATAGAACTAGTGTGAATTGGCTGGCACAGACTTGGTGGGCTGAAGAGCCTGTTTCCATGCTGTTTCGTGAAATAAATCTATGATGGTTGGTAGGTAAAAGTGCTGCCTAGTGTTGAATCTTTCCATATTAGACACAGTTCTCACACTCACTACTTGATGGAGACTAGGTTAGGTGATGCATCCTGGGCCAGTAATCAGGCTACACCAACTTCACTTGTTGCCTCGAAGCTGGGGACCTGTCAAGCAGCCAAGATGTGTGCTTCCGGCTCTTTGGTAGTCCCAACTGAAAAAGGAGTGAATATATACAATTAGGTTCAGTGTTCTGAATGCTTTAATAACTTTTCCCTAGAATTTACACGTGAAAAATGGTCACCATCGTATGATGCAGGTACATAGTTGATTGAAACTGGCATCACAGGTAGATGGGTGATCAAAAAGGCTTTTGGGACATTGGGCTTCATCAGCCAGAGCATTGAGTATAGAATTTGAGAGGTCATGTTTCAGTTGTATAATAATAATAATAATGGATGGGATTTATATAGCGCCTTTCTAATACTCAAGGCGCTTTACATCGCATTATTCATTCACTCCTCAGTCACACTCGGTGGTGGTAAGCTACTTCTGTAGCCACAGCTGCCCTGGGGCAGACTGACGGAAGCGTGGCTGCCATTCTGCGCCTACGGCCCCTCCGACCACCACCAATCACTCACACACATTCACACACAGGCAAAGGTGGGTGAAGTGTCTTGCCCAAGGACACAACGACAGTATGCACTCCAAGCGGGATTCGAACCGGCTACCTTCCGGTCGCCAGCCGAACACTTAGCCCATTGTGCCATCTGTCGTCCCTGAACGTATAAGACTTTGGTGAGGCCGAATTTAGAGTATTGTGTTCAGTTTTGGCCAACATGTTATAGGAAAGATGTTGTCAAGCTGGAAAGGGTGCAGAGAAGATTTACGAGGATGTTTCGAGGATCTTGTGCTATGGGGAGAGGTTGAGTAAGCTAGGATTCTATTCCTTGGATCGCAGGAGGATGAAGGGTGATCTTATAGAGGTGTTTAAAATCATGAGAGGAATAGATCGGATAGACACACAGAGTCTCGTGCCCAGAGTAGGGAAATCGAGAACCAGAGAACATAGGTTTAAGATGAGGGGGAAAGATTTAATAAGAATCTGAGGGGTAACTTTCACGCAAAGGGTGGTAGGTGTATGGAATGAGGAGGTAGTTGTGGCAGGTACTATCGCAACATTTAAGAGAAATTTAGACAGGTACATGGACATGACAGGTTTAGAGGGACATAGGCCAGATTAATGTAGGTGAGACATGTTGGCCAGTGTGGGTAGGTTGGGTCGAAGGGCCTGGTTCCACGCTGTAAGACTCTGTGACCATTGGGTTGTTGGTGCCTTTAGAACTTTAGCCTCAAAGGTCTATGGTTCTTATTTTCGGCTTCTGGCCTTTTCTTGTTCGATGTATTGCATAATTGTTTACATTGACCACTAACTTACGAGGCTTCACACATAATTGGTACTGTTGCAACCTCCTTCACAGTTGAACTACAAAATTCATGATACTGCAAAATGAGGTGTTAGCTTACAAATACCAGCCACTAATGAAACTAATGCTTAACTGTTATGAGCAATGACAGCTTTTTTAAA
This sequence comes from Amblyraja radiata, assembly GCF_010909765.2. Lineage (NCBI taxonomy): Eukaryota > Metazoa > Chordata > Chondrichthyes > Rajiformes > Rajidae > Amblyraja > Amblyraja radiata. The sequence goes on along the minus strand of NC_045965.1, from coordinate 56,846,003 downwards.
GTTTGTTTGTAAGGTGCTAGAAAGTAGATTACAACTTGGAAAGTGGGTGTGAAGTAACAACACACATCAGAGATACAATAACTTGAGCATTCTCTGGTGCTGCTATTTATAGTGGTATTAAAGGGACAATAAAATATGGCTTTTCTGGATTTTTTTAAATACCACAGATATCAAAATCTGAAATAGAAGCATCATCTTGAAAAATTACCTCTGATCCCTTCTCTCGTATGGGATTTGTAATTAGTCTAAAAATTATTCTGAAGGAAAAACAAAAATAATTTGTTTTTGGGTTACTGGAAATGGGCTAATCAAACAAATGCTAATTTTTAATCATTCATATTTAAGATTACCTTGTGTTTAAGAAGGAACTGCAGATGCTGGAAAATCGAAGGTAGACAAAAGTGCTGGAGAAACTCAGCGGGTGCAGCAGCATCTATGGAGCGAAGGAAATAGGCAACGTTTCGGGCCGAAACGTTGCCTATTTCCTTCGCTCCATAGATGCTGCTGCACCCGCTGAGTTTCTTCAGCACTTTTGTCTACCTTTAAGATTACCTTCATATTTCTTTCTTTATTGCGTTAGTTTTCAGAGTCATTACGTGATCACTATTATAATCATGTGGTTCTCCCAATAATGTTACATCATGCTATCTGTTACAATAACATTCTGTTACAGTCACATTACATTTTGTGTCCATTTGCTTCCTAGAATAATTCTTTCAGTTGGACTACCTTCAAATATGCTCTTGTTTTATTGCACTCATCCTTCAGCTGTCACTGTAGTGATTCAACGCTTGCTCCCTGCTGCCATGAATAGACACGCCTTATCACGTTCTCAATCTGCCCAGTGTTAGAACAGGAGTCAACCCAAATATGTCTCCCTTTTGCAGTCTTGATTTTCCGTGTTACGCCCAACACATCCAGTTTTCTCCTTGTGCAATTATTTTAATCACGGTTGTGGGAGAACATAAATTTTAAAATGCAGCTAATTATCAAAAGAAACTTAAACATCCATCAACATTTCATATTCTTATGTAAAAACTCAATTTTGGGCTCCTGTTATATCATGTAATATTGAATTATCTATTCATTCAGTAAAACAGAGTAGAGACATTTGTAGGAAGGAAGTGCAGATGCTGGTTTAAACCAAAGATAGACATAAAATACTGGATATACTCAGCAGAACCGGCAGAGACATGTAACTAATGGGCTGGTCCTGTTATGATATGCATTTTAAGATGTGGGTTTTGCTGTAGGTTGACCTCACAATTTGAAGTGTGATTGCAAGTGGTTAAACGTAGTTTACTATGAATTTTAACTGAAATTGGAAAATCTGGCTTAAGTTTAAAAGTGCAAGACATTTTTATATTTTAGAACATAGAAGAGTACAGCACAAGAACAGACCCTTTTGTCAAACATGAGGTCAAGATCATCTCATATATATCTGCACATAATCCACATCCCTCCATTCCCTTCATATCCATATGCCTATCAAAATGTTTCTTAAATTCCACTGGTGTATCTGGCTCAACCACCACCCACAGCGTGTTCAAAGCACCACGCTCTATGTAAAAAAAAAACAAAAAAAACCTTGCCTTGCACATCTCCTTTAAACTTTGCCCTTTTACTTAAAGCTATGTCTACTCGATGTCTACTATATAGCACGTTAAACCAAATTGAAAAATATATGCCATTGGTATCAATGTGTACTTACTTATTACTATGTTAAATGCTGTGTTGTAATTTTAAGAACTTCACTGAATTAAAAACTCTTGAATAATTATTTAATTTACTGCAGTAGGTTCTAGAAATTATGAATAGCAATACAGATCTAAATTAAAAATATGAAATTTGTATTTTAAAAATCTAATCTTAACATTAAAAATGAAAATTGGAGTGGTACCGATATCCATTTTTAATGCATTTTAAATGAGATGATTCATTAACTTATAATTGCATTGCATTTTAACAGAGATGCCTTAAACAAAATGAAAGATGTTTACGAACGAAATCCCCAGATGGGTGATTCTGGTAGTTTGCACCCAAAGATATCAGAGACCATGAGCAACATTGACAGACTACGTTATGAGATTCAAAAGAACGAGGTAACTTGGAAAGCTGTCGTTGCATCTTGACAACATGGCATTGGAAGTCGGATATGCATTGTGTTTGTTTTTGTATGTTTTCTTTCTGTATATTTGAGTACTAATGTGGCTATACAGCTCTATATGTGTTGTATGCTTTAGCTCGCAGGTATGACATGCACTTATTCAGAGCTGAGTTAGCTCTTCAACTTGTTGGCATTTGGGAAATAATAGTTGTTTCTGGACAAGGCAGGGAAAAAGCAGAGGTTTGAAGGAGCACGTACAAACTCTGTACAAAGAAACACCCGTGGTCAGGATTGAACCCGGGTCTCTGGCGCTGTAAGGCAGTAGCTCTACCACTGCGCCACCTTGTGCTCAGTGTTTTTCCACTGCCAGGTGACTATGACTTGTTAGAATTAGGTTATGGTGGGATTTGATGGGCAGGGGAGAGCGAGGCAGATGTTAGTAGTACCATGACAATAGGGAGAAGATGTTGGGTGTCTGATTCTGTGATCAACTGATGTCTCCAGCAGATGAAAGCTGGCTCCTTGGTTTGGCTCTGTACTTCTTCAGCACTGTTTAAAATTAGAATCTTAAGGATAATCTTTTTTTTGTTGAGTCTGCTGGAAACTTGCTTCATTGTTGTTTGGGTTCAATGGTGCCTACCAACACATTATCAAAACTATGCTCCTGTTTAAAGTTTAAAATATTAATGAGTAGTTAATTAATTGGGGCAACTATTCAGTGGACTGAAAGTAGCGAGTTTGTTTTTGGGTTATCTTTTGTAATAGGTCACTGGCCCATGCTTTCACTTCTGGGTCATAAGCAGAGGAACTGAAGTACCTCTTGGTAGGAGGAGAAACAGGTAGCCTGCTTATTGTAGCAGGTATTTGGGCTGCTAATCTGAAAATATATTTTGTGATAACATTAGCTTAAAGCATTAATTTATTTCATTTTAAACAATATATTGAGCTGATTCTGTTATAATTTGATTTGATTTGATTCAACTTTATTGTCATTGCACAAATACGAGTACAGGTACAACGAAATGCAGTTTAGCGTCTGGTCAGAGTGCAAGATAGTAGAAATAAAAATACTGGTTAAACAATATGTGCACTGTGGATGAATTAAACTGGTACATAGGCAAATAAATGTATACAGATGGGAGAGTATAAAAGATAGCTAGCGTCAGGACTGTGAGTTCAGCAGTGTAATGGTGTTATTGAAAAAGCTGTTCCTCAGCCTGCTTGTGCGAGACCTGAGGCTCTTGTACCGCCTCCCTGATGGGAGGAGGGCAAATAGTCCATGGTTAGGGTGAGAGGGGTCCTTGATGATTTTCCCGGCCCGTCTCAGACACCGTTTGTGGTGGAGGGCATCCATGGCAGGGAGCGGGGCACCGATGATGTGCTGATAAAACTCAAATGATCATAATTTTATTGATGATTTTATTATGATCTATATTTTACTCTAGACACTTGTGAACAGAAGCTGTTATTAATTGATCTGTCTGCTAACTGATGATAAACACAATGTGCTGGAGTAACTCAGCAGGTAAGGCAGCATCTGGAGTAAAAGGATGGGCCTGCTGAGTTACCCATTTGTGTCTATCTTTGGTATAAATCAGCATCTGCAGTTCTTTATTTCTACATATGACTGCTAACTGGTACCATGTTAATCTCTTTAAGGCATGGATTGCTGAGGTTGAAAAAACGTGTGGAAGGGGAGATAGACGATTAAGTGGTGGTGCTGCGTTTGAACGTCCCATTGAAACTAACCATCATGGAACACCTGGGCGAGAGAGGTATGCCTTCCACCAGTGACCGTTAATGGATTTAGAACATCATGAGTTAAATAACTTAAACTAGTTTTGGTGCATTTTTCTCACAAAAATCACTGACTTTATCAACACAAAGTTTGAATGCTGTTGGGTTTTGTTGAGGAAGTACTTATTTTCTTAGCTTTTTTTTTTTTTTGCAAACTACTCAACTAAAATTAACTAAAAACAAAAGAAGTATCTCAACAACTTGTTCAACAACAAATTGAACAGTAAATCCTGAACTGACTGTGGGTTATCGACTTATGTCAAATGTTTTCTAAATCAACAGAAGGCAGATATTTAAAACAATATTAAAGAAGGAATGGTGTATCAATGAATACCAGTTCTAAAACATGTAAAGCGTGTTCATAGCCAATCGATGTCTTGAAACATTCAAACATGTTAAAGTGTCTTCTATTTCTAGCATATAGTGGCTTGATTACAAAGTGCATTCTATTCCCAATGAAAGTGAACCTATTATCATTTGTAGCAGTTTGTAAAATCTGATTAAGTTTTGGAGCCTGCTTTCTGTCAACCATGACAACCATTGTTGGCATCAGCATGGCATTCCACAACAAAAGTAATAAAGCATTTGGAATCATATGTTACGAAAGAGGAATGTCCTGGATGCTAATCCTTGGTGCTTGTAATTAATATTCCCCAAATCTTTCCAAGCTCTCAGGACTTGCATAACATGTTGGCATTGCAGAATATCCTTTTTTTTTAAAGTTCACATTGCATAATATTTAATATCCATTAAAAAAAATTGTGTTCTTGAAGAATCAACCAGTTGAGACTAGATTGCCAAGACGGTCCAATCAGTTGGAAGTTGTATGGTAGATAATGTCATTATTGAATTTTTATGTGGAGGTGGGATACTTGAGCAAACTCTTAGTGGATGGCCAGCAACTTAGACCCACACCTCAGAACAGTTTCAAATCGTAGCATGTTATTGCCAGTGATTTACATACTAAATTACAATCAAAACACAAAGTATGTGGTATAACACCAGGACAAGTGTTCAACCAAGAAAACCAAAGCCAAAGTACTATCTAAACCATTTATACAAAGTTATTCTAAGGTGATTCTTTTAATCCTCCATTTGGTCCAGAACCAGGGGCCACGGTTTAAGAATAAGGGGTCACCTATTTAGAACAGAGACGAGGAAAAATTTCTTCACACAGAGAATTGTGGGTCTGTGGAATTCTATGCCTCAGAGGGCGGTGGAGGCCGCTTCTCTGGATACTTTCAAGAGAGAGCTAGGTAGGACTATTAAAGATAAGGGGATATGGGGTGAAGGCAGGAACTGGGTGCTGATTGGGAATGATCAGCCATGATCACATTGAATGGTGGTGCTGGCTCGAAGGGCCGAATGGCCTACTCCCGCACCTATTGTTTATTTTACGAAAACTTAGAGAGCTAAGCTTGTTGCAACTTAAAATTTGAAGGGTTTTTCTTGAAAATTCCACGAATCATTTTATTTTAATGGGTACATTTAAAATTCATCTAGTTACTTTCAAGTCTAAGTATGTGGAAGTTTATCAATAACTGTTGTCTGCTTTAATCAGCCCTGATGGGAGCTATACCGATGATCCAAGCCAAGAGCAGAAAGCACACCACAGATATCCTGAACCACGCCGTTCTGTTGAATTTGATGATGAATTTGAAGATGACGAGCCTTTACCTGCTATTGGCCACTGCAAATCTTTGTACCCATTTGATGGTAAAATCTTAGTTTGGTCTCAATTTTATATTATCGTTACTTTTTAAAGTCTAATGTTTTTGAGAAAGGATCATTTTTATTTGTCCTGTATTATTAATGGAAATTTGCCACTCCATTCCCATCTGCCGAGGGCAAAACAAATTCAAGACTTTTTTCTGTGAACAATCCACAATGAAAACAACTGCATTGGAGATGGAAGAGTATCTTAGATTTTTGTTTGAATCCACAATAGAGCTGTACACAATCAATTTGCCTGCACCTCCCCTGTATTCCTCTACTCCTTTCCTATCCAAGTACCTTCTTTACCTTGGTGGAAAAAAGACACTCTGTGCGCTATTGGTAACCTTCATCTTGTAAACCTCTATAAGGTCACCCCTTTAAGATCAACTTTGTCTCCTTGTAACTAAAGCCCTCCATTTTAGGCATCATCCTGATGAATCTCTTCTGTACTCTTTCTAGCGCTACCACATGCAAAATACGAATAGTCTGAAGAAAGGTCCTGACCTGAAACATCGTCTGTCTGGTTCCCTCCATGGGTCCTGTCCAACCTGCTGCGTTTCTCCAGCAATATGTCTTTTTTTTCAAGATTCCACCATCCACACTCTTGTGACTACCTTCTCCTGATAGTGTGGTGTCCACAGCTGTACACAATAGTTCAAGTGCCGCCTGACCAATGTTTAGTACACTTGTAACATGATGTTGCACCTATTATGCTCAGCACTTCTGCTATGAAGGCCACCATACCAAATGCCTTGTTCACTAATCTATCCACCAATGTCGCTATTTTCAAGAAACTATGAATTTGCATCCCAAAGTCTCTCCGTGCATCAACACTACTAAGGTTCCCTGTGTATGTGCAGCTATTATTGACATTCCAAAATGTGTTAGCACAAATTGTCTGGATTAATTTCCATCTGCCGCTGCTATGCCCAATTTTCCAGCTGATCTATGTCCCTCTATCCTTAGTTAATCTGCGCTATCTATAACTCCACCGATTTTCCAGTCACTGGGAATTTGCTAATCATACCTCCTCCATTCCCATCCACGTCATGTATGTACATGACAAATGAAGGGCCCAGCACCAATCCCTGTGATACAGCGCTGGATACAGAGTTTCAGTCAGGCAGACAACCCTCCACCACTACATTCTGCCTCCTGTCACCAAGCCAGTTATGGATCCAGTTTGCCCATACACCTTAGATCTCACCTTCTAGACCGGACTACCATGTGGGACCTTATCAAAAGCCTTGCTAATAATGTCCATGTAAATCACATCTATTGGCCTCCTTCATCAGCTTTCTTAGTCGCCACCTCAAAAATAAAATTCAAAATTGGTTTTGTGGGAGAGGATTTTACTCCCCCTAACCAATCGCTGCTTTTCCAAGTGAACATAAATCCTGTCCCTGAGAATTTTAACCAAAACATTTCCTTCAGTGCAACAGCAATCACTTCTCTTGTTCCTTACAGCAGCGTGGGATAGTGTAGGAAGGAACTGCAGATGCTGGTTCAAACCGAAGATAGACACAAAAAGCTGGAGTAACTCAGCAGGACAAGCAGCATCTCAGGAGAGAAGGAATGGGTGAGGTTTTGGTTCGGGTCTGAAGAAGGGTCTCAACCCGAAACGTCACCCATTCCTTCTCTTCAGAGACGCTGCTTGTCCTGCTGAGTTACTCCAGCTTTTTGTGTCTACCTTCGGCATCCTGGGATAGATTCTGTCAGGACCTCGGGATTTATTCACTTTAATATGTGCCAATATCGTTAATACTTCCTCACTCCTGATTTAAACATGTTCTAGATTATCAGCATTCCTCGCTTCTAACTTTTCATCCTCCAAAATACCTATGTAATGTATTCATTTTGGACCCCACGAAGGGGACCAGTTTTTTCCTAGCTGCCCTCTTGCTTCTAATATACTTATAAAGGGTTTCCTTATGGGCCTGTCCCACTTAGGAGACTCTTTAGGCGACTGCCAGAGACTAGTTTTAATGGAATTCACCTACGACAGCCTACGACAGCACCTATGACAACACCTACGTCAACCTACGACAGCAGGAATTGTCGCCACTGACCCCGAAAAAATCGCCTAAGTGGGACAGGCCCGTTAATCTTGCTTTCCAAGCCTATTTCAGGTCTTCTTTTCACCACCCCAGTTTAAATTCTCTGCTATATCCCCTATAAATGTCCAACGACTATAATGCAAGTTTTAATTTTTTTTACTGTGTCAGAATCTTGCTGCCTCTCTAGTTGCAAATGAACTTCTCCAGGTAATCCAAAGGACAAAACTGAAATAATCCCTGTGTCATGACACATAGATAATTCTGAGTTTATAGCGTATTGAGGATTGTATCAAAGCTGTTTACCGCTTTCTGCATCTTCACTGCCGATTTCTGCCCAGCTCTCTCTCTCACTTAGTCTATCTATGATTCTTCCTTTTTTTGTTACTGCTGTATTTCCATGAAAGGGGACTGGTCTGAAGAAGGGTTTGGGCCCGAAACGTTGCCTATTTCCTTCGCTCCATAGATGCTGCTGCACCCGCTGAGTTTCTCCAGCATTTTTGTGTACCTTCGATTTTCCAGCATCTGCAGTTCCTTCTTAAACAGGTTAACGACTAATATCCATTGCAAACTCATAGATTCTCACAACCATCTAGGCTATGCCTTCTCCCTCCCTGCTTGTTGCATTCTCCCCATTTCTCCAGCACTGTCATGTGTTGTAATGACACTTCCACACCAGTGTTTTCAAGGCCTGTTCTGTTTTTCGCAAGGATAGCTTGCCATCCACCACAATGGACAGAGCTCTCAATCACGTAAATATGTTAATTGAAAATCTTATGTTATTTGATCCCCAATATTGAAGTCCAAGTTCCATAGTCATAGATCTATGTAGCTTGTGATATTGTCATTGCTTTGCCTTATACAACCAGTTTCCAGTGCATTCTGCTTATGTCTGCTTAAATCTACAGAGTTTTGGCATTTGACCCTTCATTACATCAGCAAAAATATTGTTACAGCTGTATTAACCTGTACATTTGATACATGTCCCCTGAGAGGCTCAGTGTTCCATGTGTAACTGGTTTTGAGTCTAATAATTGCCAGCTTACAGGCATAAAGGACAATTCTTTTGAGCAAGATCCAAGTTGTGGACCTAATTGGATGGTTCTATGCAAGGAGTAACACAATTACCATAGACAAGGTGCCCTTTTTCTGAACTGTAAAATTCAGCGAATGAAGTAAATGAAGTCAGACCTTTCCATTTTTTTCCCCCCTGTTACAGGTCAAAATGAAGGGACATTATCAATGAACGAAGGAGAGGTATTGTATGTCATTGAAGAAGATAAAGGTGATGGCTGGACAAGGGCACGGAAGCAGAATGGACAAGAAGGCTATGTGCCAACATCATATGTAGATATTACTCTAGAGAGAAACAGTAAAGGTGCAGTGACCTACATATAAATATTGCTGCTGAAATCCCGTTATAGTCGGGGAAAATTGAAATAATTTAAAATTAAAGGAATAGTGAGGAACAGTGTATGAATTCTTATACATTGTTCCTATTACATAATTCTTTGTTCACCATGTGAGCTGAGCTAATTAATGTTTTAAGTTTAATTTTGTGCATGAATGCAGATCCTGAGTTATAACATGACATAGTATTTGGAAACTGTTAAACTAGAATTGTTACATGGTCAATCCTTTCTGTTATTCCTGTTGCCTTAAACTTTGTAAATATGTATATAAGTGAAGGGTCTTGGTATTTTCTACTTTTTTTAATTGATTATTAAAGCAAAGGGTTTGGGAATTTTTATTAGAATATAATCTTTTAGCTTTAGAAGTATGAGGATTTATAAACAAACGGTCCTTTTCTTTATTTGTTACTTTTAAGCAAAACATTTTTATAAGCGATCCAAAAGAAATAACTTTTGAGTATTGACACTGAAGAGGCCCATTAAAGTGTTCATTAGATTCCTGTTTCATTCTTTTAAAAATGGAACTTAACCTGTATTTTACTGTGCTATTAATGCTTGATAATTATTTTGCGAGTTATCAAAATGAAACCCTGATTACAGTTGATCTAATGTAACACCTTTCAAAGCACGTGTGAAATTTTGTCGTTCTTTTGGGATTATGTGGTTAAGGAGTTCAACCTAAAACTTGAGAGTTTTTCCTGTTACCTTTTTTTAAAAATTAATTATCTTTTGTTTGTCCCAACTGAATGTAGTAATGGTGCTTTCTTTCTTTTTCCCTGGACTACAGGTTCCTGAATTGGTCTTTGGGTTCTTGAAACTTTGGGCGAGGCATTGAAGGAGGTTGCATGCAGCTGTTTTCTGGGGTGGGGGAAAAGCGCAATTGCTAAGAGATTGAGGCTGGTAGATGAGGAGGGAGGAGGAAACTGCATGTATATAATGGTTGATTTTGCCACTAACACAATTAACACCATTCTAAGTAAGTTAATATGGTACCCCAGTGAATCGACAGTACAGTATTTCACGCCGTTATCAATGCCAAAGGTTAATCTACCCCGGTGAAGTAGTTGCAGATTGGCTTCACTATCAGATGGTATTTTAAAAACATAGTCTGCCTGTGCCATCCTACATGCTCGCCCTAACGTGCTGTTGCATGCTTTTGTAAATCACACTAAATATTGACTTTAGAGATGTCTAGACTGTACAGTGGTTGGCCTGTTTTGTTGATGTGCAATCCCTATTTATCATAATCCCTTCTAAACAGTTTATCACATTTGTAGTTCCATCCCATTTTTCATTTGTGCTGCTCTCACTACTGCATGGAAATAGTGGCGTGTTGATTGCCAGTGTTGAAGAGCTCTGACAAAACAGTAGCGGCAACTTTTCATTGTTAGTGTGCAGTTTATGGATTCTCCTCCCTCCTTGCTGTGGCCTGCATTTTTTTTTTGGTTCGCAAATTGGATTAATCATTGATGACGAAGGGTCAATGGAAACGCAACTGAAAAACAGCACATGGCTTCGGGAGAAAACAAAGTGGCCCACTGTGAAGAGAGACAATTGGGCAGAAACCGTGTGAGATGTACGTCACGAACTCCTTGAAGACAAACTAGCCACTTATTTTACCACTATCTCTCAGTACAGCTGCTGCCTTAAATCAACTATTTTACAGAAGAGTGCCTAAATCTGCTGACTGCCATTGTTTCCAATAGTATCACAAAAGGCTTACATTTGTTGCAAGCTTAATTGACATCAAGTTTGATTGACTTGTACATGCTCTCAGTACTCAAGCTACTGATGTAGTCATTCCTAATATACAAATGTATTATAATAAGGTACCAGAGGAAGTGTGCAACTAATCTTTCAGTCAATATTTATATTGTTTTTACTAAAGATTTGTATCGGTTTACTAAATTGATTTGAAATGAATGTTTTTTTAATTAGAGATTGTAATATTTTTTATTCTGGTCAACTCTTAGGAATAACTTTTTAGTTTATGCAAAGCTCTGGTGTACTCAGAACGAACGGCGCAGATGTTGTCATCTGGAATGGCCACAAGTCAACGTGTGGATTTATTGGCTCTCGTGGATAATCTAACCCATACGCACTTTGATCTATTTGAGTAACAACATATGTGTAGATATTATATTCTCCAGGATACTCCAGACTGCTTGAAAAGCAAACTTTGTTCTTCTGCTGAAGTCCATTGTCAACCTGTGATCTGAACTGTAATAAATGTATAATCTCTGTTCAGTTCAAATCCAACAACCAAGATGTATTCCTCAAATTTGATTTTTCAATTTGGGGCTACTTGAAATAAGTTTCTTGAAATGAATGGGGGGGGGGGGGGGGGTGAAACATTTTCTCAGCAATACCTTTTAAATGAAATAAAGGATTCTGTGGTTTGGAGTCCAGTTTAATTAATGCTGGGAAGAAGCCCATTGTCACTCAGAAAAGGTGAATGTTATGTACATTTAAGCAGTTGTGAAGACTGCGGAAATATGATTTAGTGCTGTGTTAGCCACTAAGTTTGTATTGAAATTACAAATGTGAAACTATCTTCTGAATAGAAAAGTGTATAATTTGCTGGAAATCGATTTACCTTTAAACTTCTATCAAACAATATTTTACATTGTTTCTGGACCAAATTGCACATGTCAACCACACAAAACATTATCTGAATATTACCTGACAGCCACAATGGTTAACAAGACCATTGTTTTTTAGCCAATAAATATGAGCAGCCTTTTCATTGCATTAAAAACAGGAAGACATTGTGCAGCAGAAAATTAGTCTTCCTATTGAATTGAGTTCCTGGAAAATAACTATGAATTTAATGGCAGATTGTAGACAAAAAAATTCAGCTGTGATAACCTTGAAACATCAAGGAAAGCTTTGTTTAAATAAATTTCAACAGCTGTATTTTTTTTTAAACCATAAAGTCTACACGTTTCCTTGTGTTAAGTATGTATATTTTTTAAAGGTTCGTCAGATTGGTAGATTAATTCTCTGCAACTTGGTGGCACATAATTTTTTTAATTGTACATTAAACCACTGAAAATATTGGCAATGGTACTCAATCTCCCAAATAGGCACTGTATAATCTGAGTTGTCTTAATTTATATCACAAATTGACTGTGAAAGTGCTAGAATGTACTAGAAAATATATACTCTTCCATAGCTGTAAATCTGCGGTTAGGTGACTGGAACAAATTGTTAGCCAGTTTGTAATGTTGTAATGCTTCTGCTTCGTATGTCATTTTAGATGCTGCTTTCTTGTGAGTAAAATTACAAATATGAGTAAAGAGGCGAACAATTGAAGGAGGGTTTTCTTCTTGCACATTATCTTATATATAAAAGAAAGTTCAAGTTGTATACAGTGTGAGGATCTGGTTTAAATTGTCACTGATCAGTCGTCAGGCAAAGTAGAATGTAGAGTGAAAAGCAGTCAAGGTTTTGAATTAATGACCTTTATGCACATGTTAATTTTTGATTGTCTTTTTTAAGAAAAATTGTTAAGATGCTGTTTAAAATACTTTTTTTGTTGAGAACTGTTAAATAAATTAATGTATTCCAAAGAGTTTTGTCATATTTAAATACCTGTTATATTAACTGTTTCCTTTTTGAAATTAAATCAGCTTTGATAAATTTTAATCTGCAATTTGGGAAGGAGAAGGTCAGTGTTGCAGTTGAACAAAGAGGACTATGAAGGCATGAGAGAGGAGCTGGCCAAGGTCGACTGGAAAAGGATCCTAGCAGGAATGATGGTGGAATTTCTAGGCATAATCCAGAGGATGCAGGATCATTTCATTCCAAAGAGGAAGAAAGATTCTAAGGGGAGTAAGAGGCAACTGTGGCTGACAAGGGAAGTTAGGGATGGAATAAAACTAAAAGAAAAGGTGTATAACATAGCAAAGAGTAGCAGGAAACCAGAGGATTGGGAAACTTTCAAAGGACAGCAGAATGTAACAAAAAGGGCAATACGGGGTGAAACGATTATAAAGAAGGATAGTAAAAGCTTCTTTAGGTATGTTACGAGAAAAAGATTAGTAAAGACAAATATGGGTTCCTTAAAGGCAGAAACAGGTGAAATTATTATGGGGAACAAGGAAATGGCAGAAGAGTTGAACAGGTACTTTGACAATTGACATTCGGTCCTTCGAGCCAGCACCGCCATTCAATGTGATCATGGCTGATCATCCCCAATCAGTATCCCGTTCCTGCTATCCCCTGACTCCGCTATTTTTAAGAGCACTATCTAGCTCTCTCTTGAAAGCATCCAGAGAACCTGCCTCCACCACCCTCTGAGACAGAGAATTTCACAGACTCACCACTCTGTGAGAAAATGTGTTTCCTCATCTCCGTTCTAAATGGCTTACTCCTTATTCCTAAACTGGCCCCTGGTTCTGGACCCCCCCCCAACATCGGGAACATGTTTCCTGCCTCTAGCGTGTCCAAGCCCTATACAATCTTATATGCTTCAATGAGATATCCTCTCATCCTTCTAAACTCCAGAGTGTACAAGCCCAGCTGCTCCATTCTCTCAGCATATGACAGTCCCGCCATCCCGGGAATTAACCTTGTAAACCTACGCTGCACTCCCTCAATAGCAAGAATGTCCTTCCTCAAATTGGGGAACCAAAACTGCACACAATACTCCAGGTGTGGTCTCACTAGGGCACTGTACAACTGCAGGAGGACCTCTTTGCTCCTATATTCGATTCCTCTTGTTATAAAGGCCAACATGCCATTCGCCTTCTTCACTGCCTGCTGTACCTGCATGCTTACTTACATAGACTTTGGTTTTGTCTTCACTAAGGAAGACACAAACAATTTCCCAGATGTACTAGAGGACAGTGGATCTAGGGAGACGGAGTGACTGAAAGAAATTTGCATTAGGTGAGAAATAGTATTGGGTAGACTGATGAGACTGAAGGCAGAGAAGTCCCCAGGGCCTGATGGTGTGCATCCCAGAGTACTCGAGGTGGCTCTAGAAATCATTGGTGATCATTTTCCAATGTTCTATAGATTCAGGATCAGTTCCTGTAGATTGGAGGGTAGCTAATGTTATCCCACTTTTGAAGAAAGGAGCGAGAGAGAAAATGGGGAATTATAGACCAGTTAGTCTGACATTGGTGGTGGGGAAGATGCTGGAGTCAATTATTAAAGAAGTAATAACGCTGCATTTGGATAGCAGTAAAAGGATTGGTCCAAGTCAGCATGGATTTATGAAGGTGAAATCCTGCTTAACTAATCACAAGAGACCTGGGTATCCTTGTACTCCAATCACTGAAAGTAAACATGCAGGTGCAGCAGGCAGTGAAGATAGCTAATGGCATGTTGGCCTTCATAACGAGAGGATTTGAGTATAGGAGTAACGAGGTTCCTCTGCAGTTGTACATGACCCTGGTGTGACTACATCAGGAGTATTGTGTGCAGTTTTGGTCTTCTAATTTGAGGAAGAACATCCTTGCCATTGAGGCAGTGCAGTGTAGGCTCAGGAGGTTAATCCCCGGGATAGCAGGACTGCCATATGAGGGTAGATTGGAAAGACTGGGCTTGTATTCACTGGAATTTGGAAGGATGAGAGGAGATCTTATAGAAACATATAAAATTATAAAAGGACTGGACAAGCTAGATGCAGGAAAAATGCTCCCAATGTTGGGGGAGTCCAGAACCAGGGGCCACAGTTGAAGAATAAAGGGGAGGCCATTTAAAACTGGGATGAAAAAAATGTTTTCACCCAGAGTTGTGAATTTGTGAAATTCTCTGCTACAGAAAGCAGTGGAGGTCAATTCGCTGGAAGAATTTAAAAGAGAGTTAGATAGAGCTCTAGGTGCTAGCAGAATCAAGGGATATGGGGAGAAGGCAGGCACGGGTTACTGATTGTGGATGATCAGCCATGATCGCAATGAATGGCGGTGCTGGCTCAAATGGCCTCCTGCACATATTTTCCATGTTTCTATGATAATACTCCTCAAAATGCTCTTGAAGGCAGTCACTGTGTACAAGGTTTGGTTGTAGCATTTTGTATTCCTATCTAAGTACATCACACTGCAACCTTCCTGATCGATCGTTTGCCAGTAATCTGTTTGAAAACACTGAAGATGTGAATATTGGATAAGGTCAGACGGCCTGGATGCCCTCAATATTGGTTGCCCAGTTGATGGATGAACGGCAGTTTGCGAAGGTCCTATCAATGCAACAGAAAGCTTCATCTTCAAGATGGAGGGAAAGCCATGGATATTGGCCACTGTTCTTTGTTATCATTCTGGAGTCAGAAGGTTATGCGATCAATTCCAATTGCAAGAAATGTTGTAGATGTACCAGGAGCAGTTATTCTTATGCACCTGCAAGTTCTATAATGGTAGTATGAGTGTTACATCAGGTGATTGTAAAAAGGATGCCACTATTTGCAGCAGAGTATGGAACGGATAACATTCATCCTTTAACCAACACTAACCCAATGATCTAGTTGTTTATTGCTCTTTGGGAGGAGGTCTTGCTTTGCACAAATTGGCTATTGCGTGATTGCATCAAACACCAAGTTTCAGAAGCTCTGGACATTCCAAGGCAGTGAAAGATGCCACTTGCAATCAAATGACTATTATTTCTTAAATCATTGGGTGTGAATTGGTGTGGCAGTCACTGATCACAAGGCTCACATTAAGAATGCCTGCGTGTGAAAGGACATCACATTTAATGACAGCGGAGGGGTTGAGAGATTGGCTGACTGATAACGTGCCAGATGTGGTACTACTCAATGTCCTTTCTCAGCCATCCTTTGCAAACTTGGTGCTGCGCAACATGTGCTTTTTAAAAAGGCACAGAAATTGAGTTATACTTCTATAATGTTATCCTGGGCTTTGGAGACAAACTGAGGAGACTTATCTGCCTTGCACTGCACTTTTTATCTTTTGAGTTTGCAGCACAAGCTATTTATTGCTACACAGTTGTTGTATTATCAGTGTATATCTAAGTTCATAGTTCAGGCTTTTGTTATAAATAGTAATACTAAAAAAATCTACAGACTGGAGTTTTCCCTTTTCCATGCTGCCGAAGTATCTAAATTTCACCAAGGACATGCGTTTCTGAAAAGATGCCTGAAGAGCTCCCCCTGGTGGACTTTGGTCAAGGATAAACTGCAGATCAGAAATGCCCCCGGGCCAACTCTCAATCTATGCTAAAGATGGACACACAATACTGGAGTAATTCAGCAGGTCAGGAGGCATTTCTGAAGGAAAAGGATAGGTGACGTTTTGCGTCGGGGCTCCTCTTAAATCTAATCTAACTGACTGATTGAGGTCTAAGTCACACTCTATTTGGCTTCATCGACCAGGTTTCTTACTCCTGAAAGGGGCACTCATTTCTGAGCTCCGTCACTGGAGAAAGCTACCTACGGACAAGGAAACAATTCAAGGACGTTCTCGAAGTCTCCTAAATAAATATGCCACATTCCCCAGAGTCCTGTGAAGATTGGCCTGTGAAAATGCTGGGATCCTAATCGTAAACGTTGGATGCGGTGCACTGCTTCACAAACTTGCCCACCTGCCAACCCGAGCAGTTAAATCGTGGCCCAGCTGAAGTAGAATCTGCAAATTCCACGTTGGCCTCATCAGTCACCTTGGAACCTGCAGGGCTGCAGTGGAACCAAGTCATCCTCTATTTAAAGGATCAACTAAGCAAGAGAGAGGACTTAACTGGCCACTACCATGGCAGCAGTTTGCCTTGGTTCCAGGCGGCTTCAGAAGGCGCAATTGGATAGATTCCTGTTAGAAATAGGCTTGTTCCAATTAAGTTTCAGAGGTGAGTTGGCAGACAAAATGTACCGTGTACACCAGAGATGCTGCCTGATCTGCCCAGTTACTCCAGCACTTTGTGTCCATTTGCAACAGTGCCCATCCCGTCTATATACACACAGCTGATTGTCAAAGGAGCTGAAACTAACGTCACTATTCGCATTTCCCATTCTAAATAAGTATTGGAATTCTTGCATTGCCGCCCACTCATCAAGGCAAGTGTCAAACCAAGAACATGCTTAATGCTCACTAAACATGCTTAGCATTCTTGTCCTCTAATTGCAGAGGATTATATTTCTGTACTGTCAATCTAGGTATGTTGCAAAGCCTACCTGAAGCGTCGCTGAAAATCTGTCGCTGCGGGTGTGCGCGATTTTGGCGCCGTTTAGAGGGGGGCGGGTTTAAAACGCGATTTTCTCTAGGCTGTTCAAATCGAAGATGTTCAGCCTAGTTAATTATTAACGAAAAATCGCTGGAAGACCCCATCGCAAAAGCTATTATTAGTTTTAAAGGCCTCGTATAATAGTTATAGTAGTTTAAAAATCAATCTCTAAACCCGCGACCACCGGCAGCTGTCAGGGTCGCACAGAGCAATTAATAGAAGGTAGGCTGCTTATTTTTACATTAAAAAGGGCTTCTTAAGATCCCTTTATACAATGTTTAATATTGCGAGTAGCTCATTTTGGGCCCATTATATCCCGCAGTATTTTTCTGGGCATTTGAGGGCACAAATCTACCGCAATGTGAACGTTCTAAACCAGCGCATTCACAGGAACCCACTAGAAAGCTGATTTAAAATGGACTTTAATTTACAGCAATTGAACACTAAATTCCTTCCATTTGGCCTATAAATTAATGTAAATGAGATTTAAAAATCATGTTTATTGCGAATTATTTATGAATATTATTTGGACACTTAGGCTATTTAAAAATGTTAATCATTTATTAAGAAATGGATAGATGTTTAGATCTAGTAATTGAAGTTTGAAATTAGCTACACTTGGGTAACTAACTAATTATATGCTTTAATTTCAGGTCATCCAAGTAAGATTATTTTATATTTGTTTCAGAATGGTTCAATCTACGATAACTGAAAATTTCATTCAGTTCTCTTAATTTTTAAGAAGGTTATGGGCTTTTGACTGCACACGATCACAGCTTTTTTGTTATGTCCATAGAAAATCAATAGGGAACAAGATGCTAATTTCCGAGTATGAAAATGGCCATAACCTTTTAAATACTTGAGATATGAAAGTGAATTAGGTGTCAAATTAAACTTCTTTTTATGCTTTATCTGATGGGATAAATTACAGACTTGATTTTTTAAATCTCAAAATTTTGTAACATTGCTAGTCAATCCAGAACTGTATAATGTGTGTTCATACTTTCTCTTCATTCACGACTAAGTTCTGTAAATGAGGTTGGTGAACATTGATTAGAGCACATGGAACTGGTGATTAGGTGCCTGCCTGTATTAAGTAAGGGTCTCTCCTCAAATGGAAAACTGAGTGAAAATAAATGGGTCCTTTTCAGTTCCGCAGGCTGTGACTATAGTGGGGCAAGTTGTTTTAAACAAAGAGAGAGGTGGGGGCTTGGAACGCATTGCCAGGGGAAGTGATGGAGGCAGACATGGTAGTGGTGTTTAAGAGGCTTTTAGATAGGCACATGGAAGTGCAAGGAATAGAGGGATGTGGGTGATGTGCAGGCATATGAGATCAGTTTAGCTTGGCATCATATTCAGCACAAATACTGTGTGACATTGCAAAATCAGTGCTTGCCCCCAATCTATAATCTGGTTGAATGTACCATATATAACATTTCCAAAATCTGTTAAAGTTCAGTGGGAAGATGTATGGAGAAGAGGATACTAAGGTCATAAATGTTGGAACAGAATTAGGTCATTCGGCCCATCAAGTCTACTCGGCCAATCAATCATGGCTGATTTATTTCTCCCTCCTAACCCCATTCTCCAGCCTTCTCCCTGACACCCGTACTAATCAAGAATCTATCTATCTTTGCCTTAAAAATACCCATTGACTCGGCCTCCACAACCTTCTGTGGCAAAGAATTCCACAGATTCACCACCCTCTGACTAAATACATTTCTCCCAGAAGAACGCCCTTTAATTCTGAGGCTCTGATCTCTGGTCCTAGGTTCTCCCACAAATGGAAGCATCTTCTCCACGTCCACTCTATCCAAACTATTAAGATGCTTTCGGAGAAGCAGACAAGGAAAGAGAAACCCCGATTAGTGTGGGGCACCACATAGTTCACAGGGGCAGCTTACAACCCAGTTAATTTCTCTAATTTTAATTAACTCCTGCAGCTTCTCCCTCCCTCCCCAGTCATACTACTAGTTCCACTGTTCGCATTGTTATATCCCTGTTAGCACATCTTCCCCAGCCAACAATGGGCCATTATAGACTCCACCCTTCCTGAGGTCATCTGTTTTGTTCTGGCCATGTTTCAGTCTGAAGAAGGGTTCCGACTCGAAACGTCACCTATTCCTTTTCTCCAGAGATGCTGCCTGACCCGCTGAGTTACTCCAGCATATTGAGTCTACACCATAATAGATGGACTGGCAGCATAGAATCTTGAGATATTGGTAAAATGTTAATGTTGAATAGTGAAAGGCATAGATAGAGTAGATGTAGAAAGGATGTTTCCACTAGTGGGAGAGTCTAGGACTAGAGGTCATAGCCTCAGAATTAAAGGACGTTCTTTTCTTTAGTCAAAGGGTGGTGAATCTGTGGAATTCTTTGCCACAGAAGGCTGTGGAGGCCACGTCAGTGGATATTC
The DNA here is from genome assembly GCF_010909765.2 of Amblyraja radiata. Classification (NCBI taxonomy): domain Eukaryota; kingdom Metazoa; phylum Chordata; class Chondrichthyes; order Rajiformes; family Rajidae; genus Amblyraja; species Amblyraja radiata. The sequence goes on along the minus strand of NC_045965.1, from coordinate 56,826,326 downwards.
AGACGGTGTTTCATTGAAAGCTAGATTGTATCCTGATGTTTTTTGGTATAGGTACACCATCGATTTTCCGGCACGCTTGCTTCCAGAGCCTTGCCGCATTATCCATTTTGCTGGATCAACAATGGTCACGTGATAATAAATCAACAATACACCTCTGACCCATCTGATTACACCCCTCCCGTGTCTCTAAAGCACCATGAACCAAAGATTATAGAGCAGAGCAAGATAAACCACTCCTCCGAAATCCAATGGGCTGACGTGTAGTACGTAACAGAACGTCACGGCCGCCATTTGTTTATGCCAAACGCGACATCTTTGGTAGCGGGGACAGACTCCACAGTTATACAATCTGCTCTTATATCAGGTCGCAGGGAAATAATAATAATAATAATAATACCTTTTATTTGTCATTTGAACCTCACATGAGGTTCAAACGAAATTTGGTTTCTGCAGCCATACAAGAAAAGAACCAAGACACACACCAACACAATTTACACAAACATCCATCACAGTGAGTCTCCTCCTCACTGTGATGGAAGGCAAAGTCTTGTCTCTTCCCTGCTCTCCATTCCTCTCCCGAAAAGCAAAGATACTAGAGGCTACCAGATGAAGGCGGCCAGCGGGAGAGCCTCAAGCGCCTGCCCGCGGTCGGCGGTCCCGAGGGAGGCAGCGGGCAATGCTCCTCTAGTATCTTTGGTGTAATCCGTTCCAAAGATTGATCCGCTTTATCATCTTTGGTGTAATCAGTGTTGTAGGGAACAGTGTGTTTTATAGCATCCATCACTTCACATATTTAGTTAATATTATTGTAAATTTTATTAATATTATTGTAAACTGCAGCTCAATAAAATGGCGTCATGTCATACCCATGGCATACTACGCTTTTTTCGCAGAGTGGCACATCTTGCTCTGCTCTATAATCTTTGCCACGAACTGCTAGAATCCTAAATAAAGAATCAACAATTAATTAAGAAGTAAACTTTTAACTCTTTCAGGATGGAGGCATACGTCCCAAACGAGCGGGCACTACATGCAATGCTCTTGTAATTTTGTCCGGATTAACGGAGGTGCTGGACTATCAGTTGCTGAAAAATCTGTGGTGGACTTGTATAATTTGTAGAAAAAGACCCCAAAAAAATGCATTGAATTGATGCACTGATTGCAGTGAAAGGTCTGGGTTTGTTGCTGGTTTGGAAATTGTGGTTCAGTTTTTTTGCTGTTCTTTGAAAAGACTTTGTCTTGACCTTTGATGTCCCAATAAACTCTGCAGCTGATTAAATACCTTTTTGAATTGTAAACACTGTTGTGGTTTAGGAATCGGGTCAGGTTCTTCCTGTTATTCCCTTCAATGAGCAGCTTGTTAGGCAAACGTATTTGCTCTTCACATTGGCTTCTATTTTTTGCAGCAGCTACCAGTGTTATTTGCTGTTATTCTGTTAAATAATTTTTGGAGCAGGTTACAAACAACAGCAAACTGTGCTATTCACTTGCTCCGAATCTGTACAGAGGTAGTAAACCAGAGCCAATCAGTCAGTCCCCAGGTTAATTCTACATCGGTGCTAGGTTGGGGGAGAAACCAGCTGAGATTCTATTGTCAGAATCTTGCCCAGAGTAGGGTAACTGAGGGCCAGAGGACATGGGTTCAAGGTGAAGGGGACAAGATTTAATAGGTAGACAAAAGTGCTGGAGAAACTCAGCGGGTGCAGCAGCATCTATGGAGCGAAGGAAATAGGCAACGTTTCGGCCCGAAACGTTGCCTATTTCCTTCGCTCCATAGATGCTGCTGCACCCGCTGAGTTTCTCCAGCACTTTTGTCTACCTTCGATTTTCCTGCATCTGCAGTTCCTTCTTAAACAAGATTTAATAGGAATCTGAGGGGTAACATTTTCACACAAAGGGTGGTGGTGGGTGTGTGGAACAAGTTGCCAGATGAGGTTGTTGAGGCTGTGACTATCCCAACGTTTAAGAAACAGTTAGACAGGTTCGGAGGGATATGGATCAAGCGCAGGCAGGTGGGACTGGAGTAAGTGGGACATGTTGGATGGTGTGGGCAAGTTGGGCCGAAGGACCTGCTTCCGCACTGTATCACTCTATGACTCTAGGACTGTATATTGCAATGAGGATAGGGAAGGGGAGCTTCGTTTACAAGTCAAGCAAAGACTCTTTTCATTGCAGTACACCATGAAAAGTTAACATTTTGTTCCTATTTATGGTAGTTATCTGGCAACTTCACAACTTCATATGTTCTAGGAGCAGAATTTGGCCATTCGTCCCTTCAAGTCTGCTCCACCGTTCAATCATGGCTGATCTATTTGTTCCTCTCAACCCCATTCTTCTGCCATCTCCCCATTAACCCCAATGGTTATTGACACTCTTGCTATTCAAAAACTTCAGCCTGTCCCAAAGCTTTAACCCAAATTCTTGTAGAATATACTGCTTAGAAATTTGACAAAAGTTAGCTCAGCACTAATCAGATCGGGTAAATAAATCCATCCTTTGAGTACTCGGGTTACAGAGTCATACAGCACGGTAATCACCCTACAGCCCAACTCGTTCGTGTTGACCAAGCTGCCGAACCAAGCTGGTCCCATCTGGTTGCACCTGGCCCATATCCCACCAAACCTTTCCTATCCACAAGTATTCCCAAGTGTCTTTTCAATGTTGTAATAAGTGAGTTCAGTATTCCGAAAAACGCAAGGAATCGTGGGATCTGTCAAAGGTCACTCGCTATAAAAAAGCGAACAAAGTACTGGCTGTATAAACTGTGTATAAATTCTTATCTTTATTCATGATTTATGTGTAATAATATATTTAATCTGAGGAACGGGGGTGCCAGGTAGCGGGAGAGTGGGGTGTAACTGCGAGAGTGGGGGGGGGGGGCAGATGCGAGTGGAGACGGGGAGAGAAACTGGACTGGTGGAGAGACATTCTCGGCAGCTGCGCGCACACAGACCCGCGCCTCATCCGCAGCCAGGATCGAACCCGGGTCCCCGGCGCCGCAAGCGCTGCTGAACAGCCACTGGACCATCCCCCCCCCCCCAGAGCAGAGCCAAGCCAGAGCCAGCGCCCCCCCCCCCCCCCCCCCGCCGTCTGCCAGTCCAGGGCCGCTACCGCTCCGAACCAACCCGGACTGCCGGCCAACCCAGTGGGACAGTCCAGTGCTGCTGGTCAACCCGGCAGGACAGGCAGAGCCAAGCCGAAGCCAGCGCCTATCCCCGCGCCGGCTGCAAGTCCGGGGTTGCCAGGACCACTCCGGACCACTCCGGACACCTCTGGACAGGGACGGGACACTCGGGAGGGGACGGGGACGGCCCAGCGCCCGGCCCCGACCACGGACGAAACGCAAGCCTGCACACAACGCAGCACCACAGTTGCCGAGAATGTTTATGGCGGGTGACCTGTGACCTGGGCATGCACAGTCAGAATACCGAACTCGCTTATTGTACCCACCTCTCCCATTTCCTCGAACCGGTTGCTTCATACACGTGACACCCTCTGGTGTTTATCTTGATAACTGTCTCATATGGAAGCAGTGCAATTATCAGCAAACTAAAATTCACAGTGATGAGTCAGCAGTTTCTGCCATTGTCCACATATCAAAATCATAATTCTGTCTCGCTGAAAGTAGGTGGGTCCATTGCCCTGGAGAACTTGCGGCACTGCTTGCCGGAAAACATTGAACCAGTGGTTTGGAATTGGAATAGCTCCCAGTTTTGTAAAATGTGATTTCCAGCCAAGGTGTGTTTGTTGGAAAATCCTTGTGTGTTTTACTTGAGATGGTGGCTGATGCCAACTGCAGTGAAGGCTTGTGGATGTGTTTATACAGCAGTCACTATTGCTTCTTCTTGGTCATAGTAACACAGACGGTACCTGAATGAGACTTGCATGTCTAATGGTGCCCAAAACAAGCTACTCTCTGTGTGCTGGTCCCCAGAAGCGGATCTGCAATCACTCTCATTACAATCACTCCACTCTTTTAAGCCTCTGCTCCTACAGCAGCATTTACATAGAAACATAGAAAATAGGTGCGGGAGTAGGCCATTCGGCCCTTCGAGCCTGCACCGCCATTCAATATGATCATGGTTGTTCATCCAACTCAGTATCCCGTACCTGCCTTCTCTCCATACCCCCTGATCCCTTTAGCCACAAGGGCCACATCTAACTCCCTCTTAAATATAGCCAATGAACTGGCCTCAACTGCCTTCTGTGGCAGAGAGTTCCCCGAGATTCCAGAGATGCGTGAAAAATGTTTTTCTCATCTCGGTCCTAAAAGACTTCCCCCCCTATCCTTAAACTGTGACCCCTTGTTCTGGACTTCCCCAACATCGGGAACAATCTTCTTGCATCTAGCCAGTCCAACCGCTTAAGAATTTTGTAGGTTTCTATAAGAACCCCCCTCAATCTTCTAAATTCTAGCGAGTACAAGCCGAGTCTATCCAGTCTTAGTTTAGTTTAGTTTAGTTTATTATCACGTGTAGCAAGGGACAGTGAAAAGCTTTGTGGCATTGTATTTCTTACTTTGCCTATGCTAAAGTTTAGTTTAGTTTAGGGATACAGCCCGGAAACAGGACCTTCGGCCCACCGAGACCGTACTGACCAGCGATCCCCGCACACTAACACTATCCCACATACCTGAGGGATGATTTTACATTCATACTAAGCTAATTAACCTACAAACCTGTACATCTTTGGTGAGTGAGAGGAAACCAAAGATAGAGAAAACCTACGCAGGTCACGGGGAGAACGTACGAACTCCAGCCAGACAGCACCCGTAGTCAGGATCGAACCCGGGTCTCCGGCGCTGCAAGGCAGTAGCTCTACTGCTACGCCACCGTGCTGGCCTAAACGTTCTGCCCATTATGTTGTACCTGTACACTGTAGGTGGCTCAATTGCAATAGTATATCATCTTTCCACTGACTGTATAGCATGTAACAAAATAAAGCTTTTCACTGTACCTCAGTACACGTGACTCTAAAGTCAACCACATTTGGTGTGTTATGTTGATGCATGTTTGGGTATCAGTTTTGGTACACAAAATTCAACAGACATGTAGATAGCAAAGAGTTTAATCTGCTGGCTCAAAATTAAAAGCCTAGACGTTCCTCGCTGTAGGTAGCAATTGTGCAATGTTGTTCTCCAGTTTTTGCGTTTTGGGAGGGAAGGTGATTGCAAATTTCCACACCCTGTCTTGGCACTTTTAACAAAACAATTTAAAAAAACAGAAACTCAAATGACTTAGTTTCAATTAGCTCCCACTAATGCTGAATCACTTGGTTGATAATCCCTGTGTGGCATCGAGCAAGAACATTCAGACCTTGTTAAGAAATGGTGCCATTTTATTGAATCACACACACGCGCGCACATATCCTGCAGAGTAATTTGCCGTAATGCATAAAATAGCACTAATTGTTTTTTACAGAATTCTATTTACAATTAATTTTACAGTCACAATATATTAAATAGCTGAAGCCTTCAGACAAGATATTACCTGCACATTTGATATTTACAATGACCAACATCGAGAGCTACATTAGTAGTCAGCCAGTGGCTTTCAGTGGCCAGAACTATGGCCTGTACAAGGACAGCTCCAAAGCCACCCACAACGGTGCTTAATACCAAAGTAATGCCCCTGTCCCACTTAGGAAACCTGAACGGAAACCTCTGGAGACTTTGCGCCCCACCCAAGGTTTCCGTGCGGTTCCCGGAGGTTTTTGTCAGTCTCCCTACCTGCTTCCACTACCTGCAACCTCCGGGAACCGCACGGAAACCTTGGGTGGGGCGCAAAGTCTCCAGAGGTTTCCGTTCAGGTTTCCTAAGTGGGACTGGGGCATTACATGGCACCCTGATACACAAAGTAACTCTGTATTTCTAACAAGGTTAGAAACAACCCAGTGTGTTTCTATACACCAGAGATAGTTACAAACAAAAAATTCACTTGGAATGTTAAAGGTGTGCAAGCAGAAGCCGCTGAGATACAGTACGAGACAGCAAGTGGCTAAAACACTGATATGTATTAGTGAAGATCGTGTCTTGGATATTGTCGAGCATTGTACGAAGTGTGTTTTAACAACAGGCAGTCCTTGTTGTGTTGTACTTCCACAATTAGCTAGTGGTCCAGAAGCCATGAGGGTGGTTCAAGTTTTCGTGATAACGCCGTCAAAATCATCGCAAACTTTTCGTATCTCTCGGTTTGGTTAACTTGTGCACCTTTGCTTCCCCACAACAACCTCATCGCGAACTCCGTCTGAAATGTCTCCAGCATTTCTTCATCCGGCTCAAAGTCTAAGAGAAGGAAACGGAGAAAGAGTTAATAAATGCGCCAAATAGAATTACAGAATTTAAAAAAGATTGCAAAAAAGAACAACGGAAACAGAAATGTTTAGTTTAGTTTAGAGATGCAGTGCGGAAACTGGTCCTTCGGCGCACCGACCAGCGATCCCCGCTCACTAACACGGTCCTACACACACTAGGGACAATTTATATTTATACCAAGCCAATTAGCCTACAAACGTGTACGACTTTGGGGTGTGGGGGGAAAATCGAAGATCTCGGAGAAAACCCACGCAGATCAAGGGAAGAAGATAGAAACTCCATACAGATAGCTCCCGTAGTCAGGATCGAACCCGGGTCTCTGGAGCTGGAAGACAATCGCTCTACCACTAAGCCAACCTGCCACTCATGCACCGTGCCATCCAATGCTGCAGTTATTTGGATAGGTGATGTGGGAGGAGAATCTAAAAGTGTTTCGAAGATGCACAATGATTTTCCCTCTCATTGCTATGGCCTTTATGCAAGTTGCTAAATGGCAGCAGGCAACATTTACACAAACTGAGCTGATAATGAAGGAGCAAAGGCACTGGAGCATCTAGAACATGATGGATAACAAGACCTACCGGTAAAGTTTCTAAACAAGATTTAATGTTTGAAAAATAAAGAAGAAGGAGGATCGCACGAAATCCAGACTAATATTCTTATGAGGTTCGGTACTCCATGTTCACCAGCATCAATTCCATGAGTTCCCAGATTGGGCTTAAACAGACCGAGTGCATTGCATTACCTGTTGGGCCTTGGTGAGACCACACCTGGAGTATTGGCTACAGTTTTGGTCTCCAAAATCTGAGGAAAGACATTCTGGCCATAGAGGGAGTACAGAGAAGGTTCACCAGACTGATTCCTGGGATGTCAGGACTTTCATATGAAGAAAGACTGGATAGACTCAGCTTGTACTCGCTACAATTTAGGAGATTGAGAGGGGATCTTATAGAAACGTACAAGGGGTTGGACAGGCTAGATGCAGGAAGATTGTTCCCGATGTTGGGGAAGTCCAGGACAAGGGGTCACAGTTTGAGGATAGAGAGGAAATCCTTCAGGACCGAGATGAGAAAAACATTTTTTACACAGAGAGTGGTGAATCTCTGGAACTCTCTGCCACAGAAGGTAGTTGAGGCCAGTTCATTGGCTATATTTAAGAGGGTGTTAGATGTGGCCCTTGTGGCTAAAGGGATCAGGGGGTATGGAGAGAAGGCAGGTACAGGATACTGAGTTGGATGATCAGCCATGATCATATTGAATGGTGGTACAGGCTCGATGGGCCGAATGGCCTACTCCTGTACCTATTTTCTATGTTTCTATGTTATGCTTATCTTAGAAACACAGAAACATAGAAAATAGGTGCAGGAGGAGGCCATTCGACCCTTCGAGCCAGCACCCCCATTTATTGTGATCATGGCTGATCATCCCCAATCAATAACCCGTGCCTGCCTTCTCCCCATATCCCTTGACTCCACTAGCCCCTAGAGCTCTATCTAACTCTCTCTTAAATCCATCCAGTGATTTGGCCTCCGCTGCCCTTTGTGGCAGGGAATTCCACAAATTCACAACTCTCTGGGTGAAAACGTTTTTTCTCACCTCAGTCTTAAATGGCCTCCCCTTTATTCTAAGACTGTGGCCCCTGGTTCTGGACTTGCCCAACATTGGGGACATTTTTCCTGCATCTAGCTTGTCCAGTCCTTTTATGATTTTATATGTTTCTATAAGATTAGTTTGGTTTATTGTCACGTGTACCGAGGTACAGTGAAAAGCATTTGTTGTGTGCTAACCAGTCAGTGGAAAGACAGTACATGATAACAATCGAGCCATGCACAGCGTACAGATACATGATAAAGGGAATAACGTTTAGTGCAAAGTAAAGCCCAATTAGAGATAGTCCGAGGGTCTCCAATGAGGCAGATAGCAGCTCACGGCTACTCTCTAGTTGTGCGTTTGAGTGCATCCTCACCTTCAAGAATCCGTTTAGTGTTCACTTTGTACACAGCAGCATTGTGTGCGACGGATCGTGCATCGTCCAGATGCTTGTGCATTATTTCACAGCCCTGATCGATGGTTTCCCACAACTCCGTGGTTTCAAAGGTGACAAACTGGCGTTCCATGAGGGTGATGAGGGGCATGAGGTGCGGAATCGTGGTCTTACTGAGCGCAACGTCCTCTGAGGTGTCACAGGAAAGAATAACATCGATATGACCATTAATAACAGAGCAAAGAATACTTTCAGCTAGTTTTTAACCTTTCATATTTTCATTCAGAGCTAATTGGGACATCTGCTCCCTTTATGATAAGTCTATAAGTTCCAGGAGCAGAATTAGGCCAATCGGCCCATCAAATCTAGTCCGCCATTCAATCATGGCTGATCTAACTTTCCCTTTCAGCCCTATTCTCCTGCCTTCGCCCCATAACAGAAATATTTCAAATGTCATTAGAAACGGGAATAGTCCCCGAGGATTGGCGTACTGCGCATGTTGTTCCATTGGTTAAAAAGGGTTCTAAGAGTAAACCTAGCAATTATAGACCTGTTAGTTTGACTTCAGTGGTGGGCAAATTAATGGAAAAGATACTTATAGATTATATATATAAGCATCTGGATAAACAGGGTCTGATTAGGAACAGTCAACATGGATTTGTGCCTGGAAGGTCATGTTTGACTAATCTTCTTGAATTTTTTGAAGAGGTTACTAGGGAAATTGACGAGGGTAAAGCAGTGGATGTTGTCTATATGGACTTTAGTAAGGCCTTTGACAAGGTTCCTCATGGAAGGTTGGTTAAGAAGGTTAAACTGTTGGGTATAAATGCAGGAATAGCAAGATGGATTCAGCAGTGGCTGAATGGGAGAAGCCAGAGGGTAATGGTGGATGGCAGTTTGTCGGGTTGGAGGCAGGTGACTAGTGGGGTGCCTCAGGGATCTGTGTTGGGTCCTTTGTTGTTTGTCATGTACATCAATGATCTGGATGAAGGGGTGGTAAATTGGATTAGTAAGTATGCAGATGATACCAAGATAGGGGGTGTTGTGGATAATGAAGAGGATTTCCAAAGTCTACAGAGTGATTTAGGCCATTTGGAAAAATGGGCTGAAAGATGGCAGATGGAGTTTAATGCTGATAAATGTGAGGTGTTACACCTTGGCAGGACAAATCAAAATAGGGCGTACATGATAAATGGTAGGGAATTGAAGAATACAGTTGAACAGAGGGATCTGGGAATAACCGTGCATAGTTCCTTGAAGGTGGAATCTCATATAGATAGGGTGGTAAAGAAAGCTTTTGGTATGCTAGCCTTTATAAATCAGAGCATTGAGTATAGAAGCTGGGATGTAATGTTAAAATTGTACAAGGCATTGGTGAGACCAAATCTGGAGTATGGTGTACAATTTTGGTCGCCCAATTATAGGAAGGATGTCAACAAAATAGAGAGAGTACAGAGGAGATTTACTAGAATGTTGCCTGGGTTTCAACAACTAAGTTACAGAGATAGGTTGAATAAGTTAGGTCTTTATTCTCTGGAGCGCAGAAGGTTAAGGGGGGACTTGATAGAGGTCTTTAAAATGATGAGAGGGATAGACAGAGTTGATGTGATCAAGCTTTTCCCTTTGAGAATAGGGAAGATTCAAACAAGAGGACATGACTTCAGAATTAAGGGACAGAAGTTTAGGGGTAACATGAGGGGGAACTTCTTTACTCAGAGAGTGGTAGCGGTGTGGAATGAGCTTCCAGGGGAAGTGGTGGTGGCAGGTTCGTTGGTATCATTTAAGAATAAATTGGATAGGCATATGGATGAGAAGGGAATGGAGGGTTATGGTATGAGTGCAGGCAGGTGGGACTAAGGGAAAAAAATTGTTCGGCGCGGACTTGTAGGGCCGAGATGGCCTGTTTCCGTGCTGTAATTGTTATATGGTTATATGGTTATATAACCCCCGAAACCCTTCCTAATCAAAAATCAGTCAATCTCCGCCTTAAAAATATCAATTGACGAACTCCACAGCCGTCTGCTGTAGTGAATTCCACAGATTCACCAGCCCTGCAGAAATGCACGACAGGATCACAAATTCAGACTGAAGCAGCGCCCCAACACGAAACGTCATCTATCCGTGTTCTCCAGGGATGCTGCCTGATCTGCTGGGTTACGCCAGCCATTTGTGTCTTTTTTTAATGTACACCAGCATCTGCAGTTCCTTGTTTCTACAATGATGTGCCCGTTATCATTTAGATTGATCCAAGCCAGCGATTAAACCTGTGATTAGTGATCCATTCTTTCAGTGAGTCTCATAGATGAGGGAATCAAAAGGGTGCGGCTTACCAAGAAATACTGTTTGGCTTACCTATCTCTCACTTAAATAAACTCATTAAAACAAATCTGAAAATCACAAGCTGTTCATTCCCTTTCATCTGAATGCAGCAGTGCTACTCACAAGTTATAGGTGTGACACATTACTGGCAGTCTTACCTCTTCCCTCATTTAAGGCTTTGATACATGGTTTAAGAGTCTTCTCGTAGACAATGGCACTCTTGGTGTGCTTGCGACGGAGAGAAATCCAGGTTTGTTCTAATCGTGTAATCTGCGCAGACACGGGCAAGGAGATATTAGAACTGAATTTCCAGTTAACACATCCCAACATACTGACAGCAGCATTTATTCAACAGCAGGAAATATATTCCTATTATTCCACCTACTGAGGCTACCCCCTTTCCACATCCACTCCATCTGTGTCTTTCATTATTCTGTAAGTCTCAATGAGGTTCCCCTCAACCTTCTAAACTCCAGCGAGTCGAGGCCCAGTGCTGTCAACCGCTCATCATATGCTAACCCACTCATTCCTGGAATCATTCTTGTTAACCTCCTCTGGACCCTCTCCAGAGCCAACACATCTTTCATCAGATGTGGGGCCCAAATCCTATGGACTACTGTAATTCCAAATCCTACTTTTACGGCTTTGTGTCTGCTGATGGGAAGCTTTGGCCCATGTCATACATGTTCTGATCTGTTTCAATTTAAAGTTTGCATAGGGAGTTTAAAAATATCATCTTGGTTTACTAATTTACAAAAAGCCAAATATACCCAGTACAAAAATCCAGGATTGTTGCTCAGATTAAAACTGAGCAGCTTGATGGCCAAAGCAGTGGGGAAGAAAGTACCTGTGGCATGTCTAAGGTTTTCATTATAGCGGAGAAGGCATACAGGTCCCCCATGGAATATTTCAGCTCCAGTGCCAGTTGGATAATCTTGGCCAACACCGCAGCTCTCTCTTCAACGCTTCCTGTGCAACCCAGGATATCCACTGCAATCCCGATGGTCAGAGTATTATACCTGAGAAAATGCAAGAGGTTGAGTTCTTTGGGTCTGCTGCTTCTACTCTATGTCATTTCACTGTTAAGAATACAAAATAAATAAAATTAGAGCATAATAGGCCACGTGCACCTCAAGACTACTCTGCCTCTCAGTGAAATTACGGCTGAACTTTACCTTGCATCTGTCCACAGTATCACCCAATTCCCTCATTCAAAAAATGTATTGACTACGCCAACACTGCTGATTGCTGGGGTCGAAAATGCCAAAGAATTAAAACTCCAGAGTAAAGAAGCTTTTTCTCCGCTATTTTTAAGAGCCCTATCTAGCTCTCTCTTGAAAGTGTCCAGAGAACCGGCCTCCACCACCCTCTGAGGCAGATAATTCCACAGGCTCACCACTCACTGTGAGAAAAAGTGTTTTCTCGTCTCCGTTCTAAATGGCTTACGCCTTATTCTTAAACTGTGGCCCCTGGTTCTGGACTCCCCCAACATCGGGAACATGTTTCCTGCCTCTAGCGGGTCCAAGCCCTTAACAATCTTATATGTTTCAATGAGATTCCCTCTCATCCTTCTAAACTCCAGAGTGTACATGCCCAGCTGCTCCATTCTCTCAGCGTATGACAGTCCCGCCATCCCGGGAATTAACCTTGTTAACCTACGCTGCACTCCCTCAATAGCAAGAATGTCCTTCCTCAAATTAGGTGTCCTTCCTCAAATTAGGATGCAGAACTTAACATGCCAAGCTTCTGACCATCTGAGAACAGCGGGATATAGACAAGGGCAGTCAACATAGTCGGCCATCAGTCAGGTCCCACTATTCGGTAATATCAGAGACCTAAACGGCACAGTGGCGCAGCGGTAGAGTTGCTGCCTTACAGCGCCAGAGACCCGGGTTCGATCCTGACTACGGGTGCTGTCTGTACGGAGTTTGTACATTCTCCCCATGACCTGCGTAGGTTTTCTCCGAGATCTTCGGTTTCCTTCCACACCCCAAAGACATACAGGTTAATTGGCTTGGTGTAAATGTAAAATTGTCCCTAGTGTGTGTAGGATAGTGTTAATGTGCAGGAATCGCTGGTCGGTGAGGACTGGGTGGGCTGAAGGCCCTGTTTTAACGCTATATCACTAAACCAAACTAAACTGTCTCGATCTGAAACGTCAGCTATTCCCTTTCTCCAATAATGCTGCCTAACCCAGGTTTTGATTTCAAAGGTTTCAAAGGTCATTTATTGTTGCGTTACCAATGATGGTACAGTGATATGCCAATTATTATACAGCCATACTAAAAAAAGCAACAAAACACACAACTACATAAAAGCTAGCGTAAACATCCACCACATATACTTCAAATAGCTTTTTGAAAAGGCCATTTGGTTTTACACTATTTTCTACTTCCTGATTTTGTTCCTGAATTGAATTTGAAGATAATATTATTTATTCAGGGATTCCCCGCTGCAACAGAATGGTTTGCTCCATCTACCCCCTTTGATCACTTTGTTAACTGTCCCTAAACATTCCAACATCCTGTATCAATCTGGTGAAGGTACTTCTGGATCACCGCTACTTTCTGGAAATGGTAATTAATCCTGAACATGACCTTAACATTAACAGTAACATGACCATTGCTTTAAGGGCTCGCCGAAAGATTTTGAACATTTCAAAATCCATTGGCGACAAAAAAAATGTTGCGACTTTTTCGTGACCTGATACGTCAGTCAATGATGCCGGCAGCCGCCGAATAAATCGCCAAGTGGGACATGCCCTTTATCATAACATAACTTCACCCTCCACCTCCCATCTCCAGTCCAACCAAGAAGTTGACTTCTTCCAGGAAAAGATTAAAGAGAAGGTTTCATCCGAAATGCCTCCAATAATTTCTCAAATACCCCACAAAGCTAGCAACACGTGGCAAGATCCAAAAAGAATACAAGTGCTTTATCCCGACTAACTTTGTCCCCTTCGCTGGTTATGCTAAAGCCCTTACCCGACTATCAATATCACACAATCAGGTAATTGTAGCAAATCCCCGTCACTATTTTACTCCCATTGGTGGAGGGGCTGATACAGAGGGTAAGGCCACATGCTACAGTTTTACAGCAAATAATATACTGATTTCGTTTAGTTTAGAGATACAGCGCGGAAAGAGGACCTTCGGCCCACCGAGTCCACACCGAACAGTGATCCCCGAACACTAAACGCTGTCCTACACACACTAGGAACAATTTACAATTATGCCAATTATGCCAACCCGCAAACCTGTACGTCTTTGGAGTGTGGGAGAACGTAGAAACTCCAAACAGACGAGCACCTGAAGTCAGAATCGAACCTGGGTCTCTGGTGTTGTAAGGCAGCAACTCTACCGCTGCACCACCGTGGACTCAGACCTGCTACTCCTTGATTTGCCCTATCTAATATAATGAGCTCTTCCTGTGTTCAGGCATCAGTATTGAGCGCGATTTTCTCTTATTTCCCAGGTGCAGACTGAAGTAAAAGATGCAATGGATGGTGATCTGGACTCCTCTTTTGCCGCCCTTAACCATGGCCATGTGTTCAAACTGCCACCCCATCTCACCAATGCCTCCTTGGAAAGGACTGGTTAATCCTGGCACAGAGTTCTGGGCGAAGATCTGACCCAGACAAGCAACATGTATAGTGAAGGTGGACACAGAAAGGAACGGCCTTTCATTCGCGTTCGGGGGGAGGGCCAATCCTCCCCTTGCCTTTCCTCCACACTGCAATCTTCAGAGCCGTGATCTTCTGAAGTTGCAATTTACTGTACAAACAGTGGAATGTTACTGTTTACCTTTCAATTAAATCCAAGCGGAGTTGATGCCCTTGAGGAAGAGTAATCAGCTCCAGACCCGAGCTCACTTGCATTTGCTGCTTGATTTCATCAGAGACATTCAGTATCCTAGCAACCTGGAGGAGAGCAGAAGTTCAACTTTA